>NW_012321842.1:0-1606 GCF_000151885.1 Dipodomys ordii
CAGAGGGACACAGCGGGGACACAGCAGGACACAGCGGGACCCAGCGGTTTTCCCAGCGGGGAAACAGCAGGACACAGCGGGGGACACAGATGCGGACACAGCGGCGGACACAGCAGGACACAGCGGGGAACACAGCGGGACACAGTGGGACACAACGGGGGACACAGCATGGACACAGGGGGTCACAGCGGGGGATACAGCGGGGGACAGAGGTTCACACCGGTGGACAGCGGGTACACAGCGGGACACAGCGGGACACAGCGGGGGACACAGCTGGACACAGAGGGGGACAATAGGGGGGACACAGCGGGACACAGCGGGGAACACAGTGGAACACAGCGAAGACACAGTGGGTCACAGCGGGGAAATAGTGGGGGACACTGCGGGAGACACAGCGGGACACAGCGGGGACCCAGCGGGACACAGCATCACACAGGGGAACACAGCGGTTCACAGCCTGGGACAGAGTGGGACACAGCGTGGACACAGCGGGACACAGCGAGACACAGCAGTGACAAAGCAGCGACACAGCGGGACACATCGGGACACAGCGGGACACAGCGTGGGACAGATGGGACACACCGGTGGACAACAGGGACACAGCAGGACAGCGCGGGGGTCACAGTGGGAAACAGCAGGGAAACAGGAGGCGAAACAGAGAGACACAGCGGGACACAGCGGGACACAGCGGGGACACAGCGGGGACAAAGCGCGGGACACAGTGGGGGACACAGCGGTAAACAGCGGGGGACACAGCCGGACTCAGCTGGGGACACATCAAAGGACACAGCGGGTGACACAGCGGGACACAGCGGGACACAGCGGGGACTCAGCGGGACACAGGAGGGAAACAGCGGGACACAGCAGGGCACAACGGTGACACAGCGGGGACACAGCGGGAAAACAGCGGGGGACATAGTGGGACACAGCGGGGACACAGAGGGACTCAGCGGTTACACAACGTGGACATACCATGGACACAGCGGGACACAGCGGAGACAAAGGGGGGACACGGCGGGACACAGCGAGGACACAGCGGGACACAGCGGGGGACACAGCGAGATACAGAAGGACACAGCGAGGACACAGCGGGACACAGGAGGACACAGCGGGAAACAGCGGAGGACACAGTGGGACACAGCTGCGGATACAGCGAGGACACAGCAGGGACACTGCGGGACACAGAGGGTCACAGCGGGGAAATAGTGGGGGACACAGCGGAGGACACAGCGGGATACAGAAGGACACAGCGAGGACACAGCGGGGACATAGGGTGACACTGCGGGACACAGTGGGACACAGCGGGGACACAGAGGGACATAGAGGTTACACAGCCAGGACACACCAGGGACACAGCGGAACACAGCAGGGACACAGCGGGGACACAGCGGGACCCAGCGGGACCCAGCTGGGACACAGCATATACACAGCGGGACACTGCGGGGGACACAGAGGCGGACACAGCAGGACACAGCGGGACACAGCGGGACACAGCGGGACACAGCGGGGACACAGCGAGGGCACAGCGGGACACAGCTGGACACAGCATGGACACAGCGGGTTACAGTGGGGAAATAGTGGGGGACACAGCGGGGGACACAGCGGG
>NW_012321843.1:0-1606 GCF_000151885.1 Dipodomys ordii
TCGTTCAAGAAAAGCAAAATCCAAATTCTTAGTTCCATTTAAAGACATTCAGTCTTATTGCAGTGAATAGGTTTCCAGGGCATTACCAAGCAAGGTATATTGGTACTGAGTCCTAGTGAATACATGGAGCTTGACTTTCGTCATCCTTTAAAAAATGCTCAAGTCGTGAGCCGCCGGGTCTTGCCCTCCCTTAGGAAGGATCATGAGATGGAGAACAGGAAGAGATTTCTGTGATCACTGAAGGTAATTTGTTCGTTTGCAGAGGAATTGAAACAAAGCTTCAAAGATTTGCCTCAGAACACCCGGAGACCAGTGACTCATAGCACTCTTCCTCCAGGGCTCCAATCTCCATCCAAGACTTTAGACTGTCCTTCATAGAAAGTGAGAAAGTGGTCAGTGGCCCAGGCCTACTCAGACACTAATGTAATAGTGAAAGTTTGCCTGTTCTTGTTATTCATCCATCCCACCATTCAGTCATTCTGTCCTTTATTTGTTTGGAAAGTAAAGTAGACCAGAAATTACCTGTCAGTGAAAATGGTTTGCTCTTGCTATTTAAGGGACGGATAATTTATTGACATAGCAAATCTCTCCCTGCCCCAATAGTTGATGTGCGGATTGTCTTATCGGATAGTAGCGATTACATAGTGGTACTTTCACTTATTATTTTGGGTCACTTCCTTCCTCCCCGGGCGTCAGAGGGGTCACGAATGGAGTCCAAGGGGTCACAGCAGGACAGGGCCGGGGTGACATTGGGAAACAGCGGGGACACAGAGGGACACAGGGGGCGACACAGAGGGACACAGCGGGACACAGCGGGACAGAGCGGGGACACATCGGGGACAAAGCGGGGGACACAGTGGGGGACACAGCGGTAAACAGCGGGGGACACAGCGGGACTCAGCTGGGGACACATCAAAGGACACAGCGGGTGACATTTTCGGGGAAAACAGCGGGAAACAGCAGGGGACACAGCGAGGACACAGCAGGACACAGCGGGGTACACAGAGGCAGACACAGCGGTACACAACGGGACACAGCGGGGACACAGCGGGACACAGCGGGACACAGCGGGGGACACAGAGGCGGACACAGCAGAACACAGCGGGACACCGCACAACACAGCGGGACACAGCGGGGACACAACGAAGACACAGTGGGACACAGCCGGGATCAAAGCGGGGGACACAGCGGGACAAAGCGGGACACAGCGGGGGACACAGCATGGACACAGGAAGTCACAGCGGGGAAATAGTGGGGGACACAGCGGGGGACACAGCGGGATACAGAAGGACACAGCGAGGACACAGCAGGACACAGGAGGACACAGCGGGGACACAGCGGGGAAACAGCGGGGGACACAGTGGGACACTGCGGGGACACAGAGGGGCTTAGCGGTTACACAGTGAGGACACACCAGGGACACAGCGGCGACAAAGCGGAGACACAGCGGGACACAGCGGGAACACAGCGGGGCCACAGCGGGACACAGCGGGGGACACAGCAAGGGACACAGCGGGGGACAGCGGGGACACAGAGGGACACAGCAGGACACAGTGGGGACACAGCAAGGACACAACGGGACACAGCGGGACACAGCGGGGAACAC
>NW_012321844.1:0-1606 GCF_000151885.1 Dipodomys ordii
CCTTCTTCTGCTTCTCCTTCTGCTTCTGCTTCTCCTTCTGCATCTTCTTCTGTTTCAATTTCTCCTTCTTCTGCTTTTCATTCTGCTTCTGCTTCTCCTGCTTCTGCTTCTTCTGCTTCTCCTTCTGCATCTTCTTCTGTTTCAATTTCTCCTTCTTCTGCTTTTCATTCTGCTTCTGCTTCTCCTGCTTCTGCTTCTTCTGCTTCTCCTTCTGCTTCTCTTTCTGCTTCTGCTTATCCTTCTGTTTCTCCTACTCCTAATCCTTCTCTTTCTCCTTCTTCTTCTTCTGCTTCTCCTGCTGCTGCTTCTTCTGCTTCTTCTGCTTTTTCTGTTTCTTCTGTTTCTGCTTCTCCTGCTTCTTCTTCTTCTGCTTCTCCTTCTTCTCCTTCTGCTTCTCCGTCTCATTCTCCTTCTCCTTCAATTCCTCATTCTTGTGCTTCTCTTTCTGCTTCTGCTTCTCCTGCTTCTGATTCTGTTTCTCCTTCTGCTTCTCCTTCTGCTTCTCTTTCTGCTTCTTATTCTGCTTCTGCTCCTCCTACTCCTAATCCTTCTCTTTCTCCCCATTCTTCTGCTTCTCGTTCTGCTTCTACTTCTTCTGCTTGTTCGGTTTCTTCTGCTTCTGCTTTTCCAGCTTCTGCTGCTTCTGCTTCTCCTTCTGCTTCTGCTTCTCCTTCTGCTTCAGGTTCTCCTTCTGATTCTTCGGCTTCTTCTGTTTCTTCTGCTTCTGCTTCTCCAGCTACTGCTTCTTCTGCTTCTCTTTCTGCTTCTCCTTCTGCTTCTGCTTCTCCTTCTGCTCCTTCTCCTTCTTCTGTTTCTTCTTCTTCTTCTGCTTCTCCCGCTTCTGCTTCTTCTGCTTCTCCTGCTTGTCCTTCTCCTTCTGCTTCTCCTTCTCCTTCTTCTGCTTCTCTTTCTGCTTCTGCTTCTTCTGATTCTCCAACTTCTCCTTCTTCTTCTCCTTCTGTTTCTGCTTCTCTTTCTCCTTCTGCATCTCCTTCTGCTTCACCTTCTGCTGCTCCTTCTCCTTCTTCTGTTTCTCCCTCTGCTTCTGCTTCTTATGCTTCTTCTTTTTCTTCTGGTTCTGCTTCTCCTGCTTCTGCTTCTTATGCTTCTACTGCTTCTTCTTCTTCTTCTTCTTCTGCTTCTTCTGCTTCTACTTCTCTTCCTGCTTCTGCTTCAACTGCTTGTTTTTCTGCTTCTTCTGCTGTTTTTTCTACTTCCCCTTCTGCTTCTCTTTTGGCTTCTCCTTCTGCTTCTGCTTCTTCTGTTTCTCCTGCCTGAATTTCTGGTTCTACTTCTTCTGCTGCTTCTCCTTCTGCTTCTGCTTCTCCTTCTGCTTCCGTTTCTGCTTCTTCTCTTTCGGCTTCTCCTGCTTCTGCTTCTTGTCCTCCTCCTGCTTCTCTTTCTGCTTCTCATTCTGCTTCTGCTTCTCCTTCTGCTTCTGCTTCTCCTCCTTCTCCTTCTCCTACTTCTGTTTCTCCTTCAGGTTCTGCTTCTTCTGCTTCTCCTGCTTCTACTTCTGCATCTCCTTCTGCCTGTGCTTGTCCTTATGCTTCTTCTTCTGCCTCTGCTTCTCCTTCTCCTTCTTTTGCTTCTCCTTTTGCTTCTG
>NW_012321845.1:0-1606 GCF_000151885.1 Dipodomys ordii
GCTCTCCTGCTTCTGCTTCTCTGCTTATACGTCTCTCTTATGCTTCTCCTTCTCATTCTCCATCTCTCTCTCATCTCATCATCATCATCTCTCATCTCATCTCATCTCTCATCATCATCATCATCATCTTCTTTTCTTCTGCTTCTTCTTTTCCTGCTTCTTCTGCTTCTACTGCTTCACTTTCTGCTTCTCATTCTGCTTCTGATTCTCCTTCTGCTTCTCCTATTGCTTCTGCGGCGCTTCCTTCTCCTTCTCCTACTTCTACTTCTCCTTCTGCTTCTTCTTCTTCTGCTTCTCCTGCTTCTCCTTATGCATCTTCTTCTGCTTCTGCTTTTCCTTCTGCTGCTTCTTCTCCTTCTGTTTCTCCTTCTGCTTCTCCTTCTGCTTCTTCTGCTTCTCCTTCTGATTCTCCTTCTGCTTCTCGTTCTTCTGATTTTGCTTCTGCTTCTCCTTCTGCTTTTGCTGCAACTGCTACTGCTTCTGCTTCTTCTGTGTCTTTTGCTTCTCCTTCTGCTTTTGATTCTCTTTCTTCTTCTGCTTCTGCTTCTACTTCAGCTTCTAATTCTGCTTCTCCAGATTCTGCTTCTTCTCCTTCTCCTGCTTCTCCTTCTGGTTCAGGTTCTGCTTCTGCTTCTTCGGATTCTTATGCTTCTGCTTCTCCTGCTTCTGCTTCTTCTGCTTCCCCTCTTTCTCTTTCTGCTTCTCCTTCTGTTTCTGCTTCTCCTTCTGCTTCTGCTTCTTGTCCTTCTCCTGTTTTCTGCTTCTGCTTCTCCTGCTTCTGCTTCTTCTGCTTTTCCTGCTTCTCTTTCTGCTTCTCCTTCTGCTCCTTCTCCTTCTTCTGTTTCTTCTTCTTCTGCTTCTCCCGCTTCTGCTTCTTATGTCTCCTGCTTCACGTTCTGCTTCTCTTCGTCGGCTTCTCTTTCTATTTCTGCTTCTGCTTCTTCTGATTCTGCTTCTTCTCCTTCTTCTTCTCCTTCTGCTTCTGTTTCTTCTGCTTCTCATGCTTCTCCTTCTGCATCTCCTTCTGCTTGTGCTTTTCCTTCTGCTTCTTCTTCTGCTTCTGCTTCTCCTTCTCCTTCTTCTGCTTCTCCGTCTGCTTCTGCTTCTTCTTCTTTTCCTGCTTCTCCTTCTGCTTCTCCTTCTGTTTCTCCTTCTCGTTCTTCTGCTATTCCTTCTGCTTCTCTTTCTGCTTCTGCATCTTCAGCTTCTTCTGCTACTGCTTCTGCTTCTTCTGTTTCTTCTGCTTCTCCTTCTGCTTTTGCTTCTCTTTCTTCCTCTGCTTCTTCTTCTGGTCCTCCTTCTTCTTCTCCAGATTTTTCTTCTTCTGCTTCTCCAGCTTCTCCTTCTCCTTCAGGTTCTCCTTTTGCTTCTTCGGCTTCTTCTGCTTCTATTTCTGCTTCTCCTTCTGTTTCTGCTTCTCTTTCTGCTTCTGCTTCTTCTCCATCTTCTATTTCTTCTGATTCTGCTTCTCCTGCTTCTGCTTCTCCTGCTTCTCCTTCGGTTTCTCTTTATGCTTCTCCTTCTCCTTCTCCTTCTTCTGCTTCTACTACTGCTTCTGCTTCTCCTTACTGCATCTTCTTCTGTTTCAATTTCTCCTTCTTCTGCC
>NW_012321846.1:0-1606 GCF_000151885.1 Dipodomys ordii
AGGCTTTTATTATCTCATTTGGTTGCTTGTCCAATGTCAATTAATTTTGTTTCCTTCTGAACCCCCTCCTCCCACGTTCTTCCTCTCCGAGGCGAGGGGGGCGGGAAGGAACGGAGAGGTGAACACGGGCAAACCAGGGCATCCGTCTGTCTCTCCACGGGGACCAGACGTCAACCAGCGTGAGCGAGGAGAGGGCTGAATCCGTCCAGCGGGCGATGGCGAGGAGGAGACGGGGAGCCAACGAGGGGGAGCGAGGGCGGCGAGGCGGATCCCCGGCCGCCGCACACCAGAACGACCGGGCGGGTCCGACCGGCCCGAGGGCACACACAAGGGTGGGCGCGGAGCGGGCGCGGGAAGGGAGGGAGGCGCGGACCTCGATCCGGGAGACCGAGGCCACCGACCAGCTAACGCCGGCAGCGACCCGGAAGACCGACTCCGACGGGCCAAGCCGGCCGCCGACGCGACCCAACCAACAACCGCCACCATCCGGGACGGCGGCGCGGGCACACGGGCGCAAGCGGGCCACCGCGCGGTGACGAGCAGAGAGAGGAAGAGCACGGAGAGGGCAGGGGAACCCGTGGCCGGGGGGGGTGAAGGGCACCGCACCGCACCCAATCGCGAGGGCACCGCATCACCGACACCCCGCCTGCCGGCCCGGCGGGCACGGGAGCGGCGGCGCGCACACACGGACGGGGGAGGAGGAGCCAGGCCCCTCCTCCGCCCGGAGGCGGCGCGCCGACGTCCACGGCCCATCCGGTCAGCCGGCCGGGTCGCGTGCGGCGCACACCCGGGCGGCCAGTAAGTTTGGGGTGAACTCACACAACTTGATTACGCCACACGGCCACGGGTTTCTTCTCCTCCTCCCTCACAAGCCTGCCCGAATTCTCTCGCTCGCACGGACGCGGGGGCCGAGCGCTTTACGATCTGTGCCGTCTTTTTGTTTTTGTTTTTTTTTTTTTTTTTTTTTTTTTTTTTTTTTTTTTTTTTTTTTTTTTTTTTTTTTTTTTTTTTCAATTTTTTCATTTGCTTCTAAGGCTTTTAGAGGAGAATGTGTTTTTATAGTTGCTCAGCTTCTAGTAGTTACTTGTTTCCTTCACTTTATCTGCTACAATTTCTGCTTCGGTCTTTCATATGCCTTCTCCTTTGGGTATGTCTATTGTTCTACATGTTCTTTAAAGGATAATTGTCACTTGGATACTCCAAGATGATCTTAGGCAAGGTCTTTATGTAATTAATTGGCCAAGTCACTTTTCTAACCATCACTGGATATGGAAATGTCTTTTGGGGTGGGGGACCACAGTGTTGCCCTCTACAATGTCTAAAGATACACCTTGTTTTGAGAGTTGTACAGAAAACCACCCAGGCAGCTCATCCAGGTGCACAGGACTTTCTGACCACTCTCAGCATTCTGAGGGCTCCAGCTTGGATAGCTAAGACAATGGGGTTTCTAGAGGAGAAAAGACGAGAGAACATCAAATTCCTGTAAGTGGACAGCTGTTCTGATTCATGGATGTGCTGATGTTTCTTTTGAAAGGCTATGGAAAGGGATGAGAAAGAGAAAAAAGAGACTATGCTGTTTCCCTTGTATTCTCTGGATATATGGAGA
>NW_012321847.1:0-1606 GCF_000151885.1 Dipodomys ordii
ATGTGTCCCGCTGTGTCACCCAAAGGGTCCAGATGTGTCCCCACAGGGTCACCGATGTTTCCCGATGTGACACGCTGTGTTCCGTGGTGTCCAGCTTTGTCCCCCGCTGTGTCCCCCGCTGAGTCCCCGCTGTGTCCCCCGCATTGTACCGCTGTGTCCGTGCAGTGTCCCCGCTGTGTCCCGCTGTGTCATACTGTCCCGTGGTGTCCTGCTTTGTCCCCCGCTGTGTCCCCCACTGAGTCCCCTCTGTGTCGCAACTGTGTCCCGCTGTGTCCTCGCTGTGTCCCCCGCTGTCTCCCGCTGTGTCTCCCGCTGTATCCCGCACCCCACTGTACCGCTGTGTCCTCGCTGTGTCCCCCACTGTGTCCAGCTGTGTCCTCCGTGTATCCCAAGCTGTGTCCCGCTGTGTCCCTCTGTGTACCCCGCTGTGTCCCGCTATGTTCCCGCAGTGTCCTCACTGTGTCCCACTGTGTCCCGCTTGTCCTCGCTGTGTCCCCCGCTGTGTCCCTTTGTGTCCCCAGCTGTGTACCCCGCTGTGTCCTGCTGTGTCCCCACTGTATCGACGCTGTGTCCTGCTGGGTCCCGCTGGGTCCTCGCTGTGTTCCTCGTTGTATCCCGCTGTGTCCCCCGCTGTGTCCCCGCTGTGTCCCTGCTGTGTCCCTGCTGTGTCGCCGCTTGTCCCGCTGTGTCCTGCTGTGTCCTCGCTGTGTCCCACGCTGTGTTCCACTGTGTCCCCCTCTGTGTCCCGCTGTGTCCCGCTGTGTCCCCGCTGTGTCCCGCTGTGTCCCCCGCTGTGTCCCGCTGTGTCCCGCTGTGTCCCTGCTGTGACCCTCTCTGTCCCCGCTGTATTGACGCTGTGTCCCGGTGTGTCCCGCTGTGTCCGCGCTGTGTTTCCGGCTGTGTCCCGCTGTGTACCCCTCTGTGTCCTCCGCTGTGTCCCTCTGTGTCCCCTCTCTGTCCCCTGCTGGCCCCGCTGTGTCCCCCGCTGTGTCTCGCTGTGTCGCCCGCTTTGTTTCGCTGTGCCCCTGCAGTGTCCCCGCTGTGTCCCACTGTGTCACACTGTGTCCCGTGTTGTCCCGATTTGTCCCCCGCTGTGACCTCGCAGTGTTTCCCGCTGTGTCCCGCTGTGTCCTCGCTGTGTTCCCCGCTGTGTCCCGCTGTGTCCACCGTTGTGTCCACCGCTGTGTCCTCACTGTGTCGTCCGCTGTGTGCCGCTGTGTCCTCGCTGGGTCCCCCACTGTGTCCCGCTGTGTCCTACTGTGTCCCGCTCTGTCCCCGCTGTGTCCCTCTGTGTCCCCGCTGTGTGTCCGCTGTGTCCCGCTGTGTACCCCGCTGTGTCCAGCTGTGTCCTTTTTGTGTCACGCTGTTTCCCCGCTGTGTCCCTGCTGTGTCCCTCTGTGTACCCCCGCTGTGTCCAGCTTTGTCCCCGCTGTGTCTCGCTGTGTCCCACGCTCTGTTCCCACACTGTGTTCCGCAGTGTCCCGCACTGTGTCCCGCTGTGTCCCCCGCTGTGTCCCACTGTGTCCCCCGCTGAATCCCCGCTTTGTCACCGCTGTGTCCCGCTGTTTCCTCGCTGTGTCCCTCTGTGTCCCCTCTCTGTCCCCTG
>NW_012321848.1:0-1606 GCF_000151885.1 Dipodomys ordii
GGACACAGCGGGTCACAGCGAGGACAAAGCGGGGACTCAGCGGGGGACACAGCGGGGGACAAACGGGACACCACGGAATATAGCGGGATACAGCGGGACACAGGGGGGACACAGCAGGACACAGCGGGACACAGAGGGAGACACAGCGGGACACAGCGGGGGACAGAGCGGGGGACAAAGCGGGACACCACGGGTCACAGTGTGTCACATCGGGACACAGCGGCGACACTGCGGGGACACAGCGGGACAAAATGGGGGACACAACGGGACACAGCGGGAGACAGCATTGGACACAGGAGGGGATAGCGGGGGACAGAGAGGGGACACAGCGGAACACAGCGGTGACACAGCTGGACACAGCTGGGTACACAGCGGGACATAGAGGACACACAGCGGGGACACAGCGGGACACAGCGGGGAAATCACCGGGACACAGCGGGGGACACAACAAGGACACAGCGGAACACTGTGGGAGACACAGCCAGGACACATCTGGACCCAGTGGAACACAGTGTGACACAGCGGGGACACAGCAGGGGACACAGCGGGACACAGTGGGAGACACAGGAGGGACAAAGCGGTACACAGCGGGGGACACAGCGGGACACAGCGGGGACACAGCAGGGAAACAGCAGGACACAGTGGGCGACACTGGGGGGACAAAGCGGGACACAGCGGGAGACACAGCGGGGGACACAGCGGGGGACACAGCCGGACACAGTGTGACACAGCATGTGAAACAGGGGAGACCCAGCGGGACCCAGCGCGGGACATAGCGTGGACACATTGGGACACAGCGGGGACACAGCGGGACACAGCGGGGGCACAGCAGTACACAGCGGGACACAGCGGGTCACAGCGAGGGACACAGAGGGGTACATAGCGGGACACAGTGGGGCATACAGGGAAGACACAGCGGGACCCAGCGGGACACAGCGTCGATACAGCGGGGACACAGCGGGACACAGTGGGGTACACAGCTGGGGACACAACGGGACACAGCGGGGGACACAGCGGGTCCCAGCAGGGACACAACAAGGACACAGCGGATGACACAGCGGGACACAGAAAGGGACACAGCGAGGGACACAGCGGGGGACACAGCGGGACACACCGGGGAACACAGCGGGACACAGCGGGGACACAGAGGGGACTCAGCAGTGGACATAGCGGGGGACAAAGCGGGACACCACATGACACAGTGGGACACAGCGGGACACAGCGGGGACACTGCGGGGACACAGCGGAAGAAAGCGGGGGACCCAGCGGGACACAGCGGGACACAGCAGGACCCAGCAGGGAAACAGGGGGGACACAGTGGGACACAGCGAGGACACAGCGGGACACAGCGGGACACAGCGGGTCACTGCGGGGCACAGCGGGGGACACAGCGGGACACAGCGGGGGTCACAGGGAGGACACAGCGGAACACAGCATGGGACAATGAGAGGACACAGCCGGAAACAGCGAGACACAGCGGGACCCAGCGGGGACCCAGCAGTGGACACAGCGGGACACAGCGGGGGATAAAGCAGGACACCACGGAACACAGCAGGACACAGCGTGAAACAGCGGTGAACCTGCGGGGACACAGCGCTACACAGCG
>NW_012321849.1:0-1606 GCF_000151885.1 Dipodomys ordii
GGTGTCCCGCTTTGTCCCCCGCTGTGTCGCCCGCTGAGTTCCCGCTGTGTCCCCGCTGTGTCCCCCTGTGTCCTCACTGTGTCCCATGCTGTGTCCTGCTCTGTCCCCCGCTATGTCCCGCTGTGTCCCCGCTGTGTCCCGCTGTGTCCCGCTTTGTCCCCCGCTGTATCGACGATGTGTCCTGCTGGGTCCCGCTGGGTCCTCGCTGTGTTCCCCGCTGTGTCCCGCTGTGTCCCCCCCTGTGTCCCCCGCTGTGTCCCGCTGTGTCCCGCGGTGTGTCCCTGCTGTGTCCCACGCTGTGTCCCGCTGTGTCCTCGCTGTGTCACACTGTGTCCGGCTCTGTCCTCCTCTGTGTCCCTGCTGTGTCCCCCACTGTGTCCCGCTGTGACCCGCTGTGTCCCGTGCTGTGTCCCCCACTGTGTCCCGCTGTGTCGTTCTTGTGTCCCCCGCTGTGTCCCGCTGTGTCACGCTGTCTCCTGCTCTTTCCCCACTGTGTCCCGCTGTGTCCCCGCTGTGTGCCCGCTGTATCCCGCTGTGTACCCCACTGTGTCCAGCTGTGTCACCGCTGTGTTCCGCTGTGTCCCCTCTCAGTCCCCCGCTATCCCCTGCTGTGTCCCCCGCTGTGTCCTGCTGTGTCCTCTGCTTTGTCCCGCTGTGTCCCCACAGTGTCGCCTCTGTGTCCCGCTGTGTCACACTGTGTCCCGTGGTGTCCCGCTTGGTCCCCCGCTGTGTCCCCCGCTGAGTCTCGCTGTGTCCCCACTGTTTCCCGCTTTGTCCTCGCTGTGTCCCCCACTGTGTCCCGCTATGTCTCCCCCTGGTCCTCCGCTTTGTCCCCGCTGTGTCCCGCTGTGTCACGCTGTGTCCCCCGCTGTGTCCCCGCTGTGTCACGATGTGTACCCCTCTGTGTCCAGCTGTGTCACAGCTGTGTTCTGCTGTGTCCCTAGATCTGTCCCCCTCTGTGTCGCGCTGTGTCCCCCGCTGTGTCCCGCTGTGTCCCGCTGTGTCCCGCTGTGTCCCCGCTGTGTCCCGCTGTGTCCCGCTGTGTACCACGCTATGTCCAGGTGTGTCCCCGCTGTGTCCCGCTGTGTCCCTTCTGTGTCCCCCGCTGTCCCCTGCTGTGTCCCCCGCTGTTTCCCGCTGTGTCCCCCGCTGTGCCCCGCTGTGTTTCGTGGTGTCCGCTTTGTCCCCGCTGTATCTCGCTATGTCCTGTTTGTCCCCAGCTGTGTCCCCGCTGTGTCACAATGTGTACCCCGCTGTGTCCAGCTGTGTCAATGCTGTGTCCCGCTGTGTCCCTAGATCTGTCCTCCTCTGTGTCGCGCTGTGTCCCCCGCTGTGTCCCACTGTGTCTCGCTGTGTCCCCCGCTGTGTCCTGTTGTGTCCCCGAAGTTTCCCCGCTGTGTCCCGCTGTGTCCTGTTTGTCCCCAGCTGTGTCCCGCTGTGTCACAATGTGTACCCTGCTGTGTCCAGCTGTGTCAACGCTGTGTCCCGCTTTGTCCCCTGCTCTGTCCCCCGCTGAGTCCCCTCTGTGCCGCCGCTGTGTCCCGCTGTGTCCTCGCTGTGTCCCCCGCATTCTCCCGCTTTGTGTCACGCAGTGTCCCGCTGTGTC
>NW_012321850.1:0-1606 GCF_000151885.1 Dipodomys ordii
TCCCCCGTTGTGTCCTGCTGTGTCCTCGCTGTGTCCCCCGCTGTTTCCCGCTGTTTCCACGCTGTGTCACCCGCTGTGTCCCCAGCTGTGTCCGACTGTGTCCCGCTGTGTTCCCCTGTGTCCCCCACTGTGTCCCGCGGTGTCACCCGTTGTGTCCCCCGCTGTGTCCCTCACTGTGTCCCCACTGTGTGCCGCTGTACTCTGCTGTGTCCCCGGCTGTGACCCCCTCTGTGTCCCGCTCTTTCCCGCTGTGTCCCGCTGTGTCCTTGCTATGTCCCCATTTGTGTCCCGCTGTGTCCTCTCTGTGTCCCCCGCTGTGTCCCGCTGTGTCCCCATGTGTCACGCTGTGTCCTCTCTGTGTATCCCTCTGTGTCCCGCTATGTCCTCGCTGTGTTCCACACTGTGTCCCCGCTGTGACCCGCTGTGTCCTGCTGTGTATTGCTGTGTACCGGCTGTGTCCTGCTGTGTACCAATGTGTCCGCGCTGTGTCCCCGCTGTGTCTCCTTGCTGTCCCCCGCTGTGTCCCCACTGTGTTCTGCTGTGTCCCCGCTGCATCCCCGCTGTGTCTCCCTGCTGTGCCCCGTTGTGTACTCGCTGTTTCCCACTGTGTCCCAACTGTCCCCCGCTGTGTCCCCTGCTGTGTCCCCGCTGTGTCCAGCTGTGTCCCGTTTTGTCCCGCTGTGTCCCGCTGTGTCCATGCTTTGTCCCCCACTTTGTCCCGCTGTGTCCCCGCTGTGTCCCGCTGTGTCCCCTGCTGTGTCCCCCCCTGTGTCCCCGCTGTGTCCCCCGCTGTGTCCCACTGTGTCCTCGCTGTGTCCCCCGCTGTGTCCCCTGTGTCCCCGGCTGTGTCCCCCGCTGTGTCCCGCTGTGTCCCCCGCTGTGTCCCGCTGTGTCCCCGCTGTGTCCCCGCTGTCCGCGGGTGTGTCACCGCTGTCCCCCCCTGTAGCCCACGCTGTGTCGCCCTGTAGCCCACACTGTGTCGCGCTGTGTCCAGCTGTGTCCCCGCTGTGTTTCCGCTGTGTCCCGCTGTGTCCCTGGTGTGTCCTTGCTGTGTAATCTCTATGTCCCTCTGTGTCCCCGCTGTGTCCCGAAGTGTCCCCCTATGTCCCCGCTGTGTCCTCGCTGTGTCTTTCTGTATCCCGATGTGTCCCCCGCTGTGTCCAGCACTATTTCCCCGCTGTGAAACGCTGTGTCCCCCAGTGTCCCTGCTGTGTCCTCGCTGTATCCCCAGCTGTGTCCCACTGTGTCCCCCGCTGTGTCCCCGCTGTGTCCCCGCTGTGTCCTCCTGTGTCCCGCTGTGTCCTCGCTGTGTCCTTCTGTATCCCGCTGTGTCCCCCGCTGTGTCCCCCACTATTTCCCCGCTTTGACCCGCTGTGTCCATGCTGTGTCCCCCGCTGTGTCCCGCTGTGTCCCGCTGTGTTCCCCGCTCTGTTACCCGCTGTGTAAAGCTGTGTCCTCGCTGTGTCCCCGCTGTGTCCCGCTGTGTTCCGCTGTGTCCGCCTCTGTGTCCGTATCTGTGTCCCCCGCTGTATCCTGTTTTGTCCCCGCTGTGTCCCCGCTGGGTCCCGCTGGGTCCTGCTCTGTCCCCGCTGTGTCCAAGGCTGTT
>NW_012321851.1:0-1606 GCF_000151885.1 Dipodomys ordii
AGAAGAAGCAGAAGCAGAATGAGAAGCAGAAAGATGTTAGCAGTAGAAGAAGAAGAAGCAGGAAAAGCAGGAGCAGAAGAAAGAGAAGAAGAAGAAGAAGAAGAAGAAGAAGAAGAAGAAGAAGAAGAAGAAGAAGAAGAAGAAGAAGAAGAAGAAGAAGAAGAAGAAGAAGAAGAAGAAGAAGAAGTAGAAGAAGAAGAAGAAGAAGAAGAAGAAGAAGAAGAAGAAGAAGAAGAAGAAGAAGAAGAAGAAGAAGAAGAAGAAGAAGAAGAAGAAGAAGAAGAAGAAGAAGAAGAAGAAGGAGAAGGAGAAGCAGTAGAAGCAGAAGAAGCAGAAGCAGGAGAAGCGGAAGCAGGAGAAGCAGAAGAAGAAGAAAAAGATTATGCATAAGAAGCAGAATCAGAGGGAGAAGCAGAAGAAGGAGAAGCAGAAGCAGAAGAAGCAGCAGAAGCAGAATAAGATGCAGAAGGAGAAGCAGGAGAAGCAGAAGAAGGAGAAGGAGAAGGCGAAAGAGAAGGATTAGGAGTAGGAGAAGCAAAAGGATAAGCAGAAGCAGAAAGAGACGCAGAAGGAGAAGCAGCACGAGAAGTAGGAGAAGCAGGAGAAGCAGAAGCAGGAGAAGCAGAAGAAACAGAAGACGCAGAAGCAGAATGAGAAGCAGAAGGAGAAATTGAAGCAGAAGCAGAAGCAGAAGGAGAAGCAGAAGCAGAAGAAGGAGAAGCAGAAGCAGAAGGAGAAGCAGCAGAAGAAGTAGAACCAGAAATTCAAGCAGGAGAAACAGAAGAAGCAGAAGCAGAAGGAGAAGCAAAAAGAGAAGCACAAGGAGTAAAAGAAGTAGCAGAAGGAGAAGCAGCAGAAGAAGCAGAAAAACAAGCAGGAGAAGCAGAAGCAGAAAGAGAAGTAGAAGCAGAAGAAGCAGAACCAGAAGAAGAAGCAGTAGAAGCATAAGAAGCAGAAGCAGGAGAAGCAGAAGCAGAAGAAAAAGAAGAAGCATTAGAAGCAGAAATAGAAGCAGATGGAGAAACAGAAGAAGGAGAAGGAGCAGCAGAAGGTGAAGCAGAAGGAGATGCAGAAGCAGAAAGAGAAGCAGAAACAGAAGGAGAAGTTGGAGAATCAGAAGAAGCAGAAACAGAAAGAGAAGCAAAAGAGGGAAAAGGAGAAGCAGAAGCAGAAGGACAATCAGGAGAAGCAGAAGAAGCAGAAGCGGGAGAAGCAGAAGAAGAAGAAGAAACAGAAGAAGGAGAAGCAGCAGAAGGAGAAGCAGAAGCAGAAGGAGAAGCAGAAATAGAAACAGAAGCAGAAGAAGCAGTTGCAGGAGAAGCAGAAGAAATAGATGAAGCCCAAGAAGCAGAAGGAGAACCTGAAGCAGAAGGACAAGCAGAAGCAGCACAAGCTGGAAAAGCAGAAGCAGAAGATACAGAAGAAGCAGAAGCAGAACGAGAAGCAGAAGAATAAGAAGGAGAAAGAGAAGGATTAGGAGTAGGAGGAGCAGAAGCAGAATTAGAAGCAGAAAGAGAAGCAGAAGGAGAAGCAGAAGGAGAAACAGAAGAAGCAGAAGCAGAAGCAGAAGCAGAATGAGAAGCACAAGAGGGAGAAATGAAGGTGA
>NW_012321852.1:0-1605 GCF_000151885.1 Dipodomys ordii
TTCTGCTTCTCCTTTTGCTATTGCTTATTCTGATTCTCCTGCTTCTCGTTCTGCATCTTCTTCTGCTTCTGCTTCTCCTTCTGCTGCTTCTTCTGCTTCTGCTTTTCCCCCTTTCTGCTTCTCCTTCTGATTCTCCTTCTGCTGCTCCTTCTCCTTCTTCTGCTTCTCCCTCTGATTCTGCTTCTTATGCTTATTCTTTTTCTTCTGCTTCTGCTTCTCCTGCTTCTGCTTCTTCTGCTTCTCCTTCTCCTTCTTCTTCTTCTTCTTCTCCTTCTCCTTCTTCTTCTTCTTCTTCTTCTTCTTCTTCTTCTTCTTCTTCTTCTTCTTCTTCTTCTTCTTCTTCTTCTTCTTCTTCTTCTTCTTCTTCTTCTTCTTCTTCTCTTTCTTCTGCTTCTGTTATTCCTGCATCTTCTGTTTCTTCACTTCTCATTCTGCTTCTGCTTCTCCTTCTGCTTCTCCTTCTGCTTCTCTTATTGCTTCTGCTGCTCTTCTTTCTCCTTCTACTGCTTCTACTTCTCTTTTAGCTTCTGCTTCTTCTGCTTCTCCTGCTTCTCCTTCTGCATCTTCTTCTGCTTCTGCTTCTCCTTCTGCTTCTTCTGCTTCTCCTTATGATTCTCCTTCTGCTTCTGCTTCTGTTTCTCCTTCTGCTTCTCCTTCTGCTTCTGCTGCAACTGCTACTGCTTCGGCTTATTCTGTTTCTTCTGCTTCTCTTTCTGCTTTTGATTCTCTTTCTGCTTCTGCTTCTCCTTCAGCTTGTCATTCTGCTTCTCCAGATTCTGCTTTTCCTGCTTCTCCTGCTTCTCCTTCTGCTTCAGGTTCTGCTTCTGCTTCTTCGGATTCTTATGCTTCTGGTTCTCCTGCTTCTGCTTCTTCTGCTTCCCCTCCTTCTCTTTCTGGTTCTCCTTCTTTTTCTGCTTCTCCTTCTGCTTCTGCTTCTTGTCCTTCTCCTGTTTCTTCTGCTTCTGCTTCTCCTGCTTCTGCTTCTTCTGCTTTTCGTGCTTCTCTTTCTGCTTCTCCTTCTGCTTCTGCTTCTTCTGATTCTGCTTCTTCTCCTTCTTCTTCTCCTTCTGCTTCCCCTGCTTCTCCTTCTGCATCTCCTTCTGCTTGTGCTTGTCCTTCTGCTTCTGCTTCTGCTTCTTTTCTGCTTCTGCTTCTCCTTCTCCTTCTTCTGCTTCTCCGTCTGCTTCTGCTTCTTCTGCTTTTCCTGATTCTCTTTCTGCTTCTCCTTCTGCTTCTCCTTGTGTTTCTCCTTCTCCTTCTCGTTCTTCTGCTATTCCTTCTGCTTCTCTTTCTGCTTCTGCATCTTCAGCTTCTTCTGTTACTGCTTCTGCTTCTTCTGTGTTTTCTGTTTCTTCTTCTGCTTCTCCTTCTGCTTTTGCTTCTCTTTCTGCTTCCGCTTCTCCTTCTGGTTCTCCTTCTTCTCCTCCAGATTCTGCTTCTTCTGCTTCTCCTGCTTCTCCTTGTGCTTCAGGTTCTGCTTCTGCTTCTTCGGGTTCTTCTGCTTCTATTTCTGCTTCTCCTTCTGTTTCTACTTCTCTTTCTGCTTATGCTTCTTCTTCTTCAAGCTTCTGCTTCTCCTGCTTCTGCGTCTCCTGCTTCTCCTTC
>NW_012321853.1:0-1605 GCF_000151885.1 Dipodomys ordii
TCTGCTTCTCCGTCTGCTTCTGTTTCCTCTGCTTTTCCTGCTTCTCCTTCTGCTTCTCCCTTCTATTCTCCTTCTCGTTCTTCTGCTATTCCTTCTGCTTCTCATTCTGCTTCTGCATCTCAGCTTCTTCTGCTACTGACTCTGCTTCTT
The DNA here is from genome assembly GCF_000151885.1 of Dipodomys ordii. Classification (NCBI taxonomy): domain Eukaryota; kingdom Metazoa; phylum Chordata; class Mammalia; order Rodentia; family Heteromyidae; genus Dipodomys; species Dipodomys ordii. The sequence goes on from NW_012321853.1 coordinate 151, forward strand.
CTGTCTCTTCTGCTTCTCCTTCTGCTTTTGCTTCTCTTTCTGCTTCTGCTTCTCCTTCTGGTTCTCCTTCTTCTTCTCCAGATTCTGCTTCTTCTGCTTCTCCTGCTTCTCCTTCTGCTTTAGGTTCTGCTTTTGCTTCTTCGGCTTCTTCTTCTTCTTTTTCTGCTTCTCCTTCTGTTTCTGCTTCTCTTTCTGCTTCTGCTTCTTCTCCTTCTTCTATTTCTTCTGATTCTGCTTCTCCTGCTTCTGCTTCTCCTGCTTCTCCTTCTGTTTCTCTTTATGCTTCTCCTTCTGCTTCTCCTTCTTCTGCTTCTACTACTGCTTCTGCTTCTCCTTCTGCTTCTGCATCTTCTGCTTCTTCTGCTACTGCCTCTGCTTCTTCTGTTTCTTCTGCTTCTCCTTCTGCTTCTCCTTCTGCTTTTGCTTCTCTTTCTGCTTCTGCTTCTCCTTCTGCTTCTCCAGATTCTGCTTCTTCTGCTTCTCCTGTATCTCCTTGTGCTTCAGGTTCTGCTTCTGCTTCTTCGGCTTCTTCTGCTTCTGCTTCTCCTGCTGCTGCTTCTTCTGCTGCTCCTGCTTCTATTTCTGCTTTTCCTTCTGTTTCTGCTTCTCCTTCTGCTTCTTCTCCTTCTTATGTTTCTTCTGCTTCTGCTTCTCCTGCTTCTGCTTCTCCTGCTTCTCGTTGTGCTTCTCGTTGTGCTGCTCTTTCTGCTTCTACTTCTCCTTCTCTTTCTTCTGCTTCTCCTTCTGCTTCTTCTTCACCTTCTGCTTCAATTTCTCCTTCTGTTCTCATTCTGCTTCTGCGTCTTCTGTTTCTTCTGCTTCTCCTACTTCTGCTTCTCCTGCTTCTCCTACTTCTCGTGCTGCTTCTCCTTCTGCTTCTCTTTCTGCTTCTGCTTATCCTTTTGCTTCTCCTACTCCTAATCCTTCTCTTTCGCCTTCTCCTTCTTGTTCTTCTGCTTGTCCTGGTGCTTCTGTTCTGCTTATTCTACTATTTCTGTTTCTTCTGCTTCTGCTTCAGATTGTGCTTCTGCTGTTTCTCCTTCTGCTTCAGATTCTGCTTCTGCTTCTTCGGCTTCTCCTGTTTCTTCTGCTTCTGCTTCTCCTGCTTCTTCTGGTTCTCCTGCTTCTCTTTCTGCTTCTCCTTCTGCTTCTGCTTCTCCTTCTGCTTCTGCTTCTGCTCTTCTCCTTCTTCTGTTTCTTTTGCTTCTGTTTCTTCTGCTTCTTCTTCTTCTGTTTCTTCGGATTCTACTTCTGCTTCTCCTTCTTCTCCTTCTCTTTCATCTTCTTCTGATTCTCCTGCTTCTCCTTCTTGTTTTCCTTCTGTTTCTTCTTCTCTTTCTGCTTCTGCTTCTCCTTCTGCTGCTCCTTCTCCTTCTCCTTCTTCTGCTTCTCTCACTGCTTCTGCTTCTGCTTCTTTTGCTTATTCTTTTTCTTCTGCTTCAGCTTCTCCTGCTT
>NW_012321854.1:0-1605 GCF_000151885.1 Dipodomys ordii
GAAGCAGAAAGAGAAGTAGGAGAAGCAGAAGAAGAAGAGGCAGGAGAAGCAGAAGCCAAAGAAACAGAAGAAGGAGAAAAGCAGAAGCAGAAGCAGAAGGAGAAGGAGAAGCAGAAGAAGCAGAAGCAGAAGGAGAAGGAGAAGCAGAAGAAGCAGAAGCTGAAGCAGAAGAAGAAGAAACAGAAAAAGCAGAAGAAGCAGAAGAAGAAGCAGCAGGAGAAGCAGAAGAAGAAGAAGGAGAAGGAGAAGTATTAGGAGTAGGAGAAACAGAAGGATAAGCAGAAGCAGAAAGACAAGGAGAATGAGAAGGAGAAGCAGAAGAAGCATAAGCAGGAGAAGCAGAAGCAGAATGAAAAGCAGAAGAAGGAGAAATTGAAACAGAAGAAGATGCAGAATAAGAAGCAGAAGCAGAAGGAGAAGCAGAAGAAGGAGAAGCAGAAGGATAAGCATAAAGAGAAACAGAAGGAGAAGCAGGAGAAACAGAAGCAGGAGAAGCAGAAGCAGAAGAAGGAGAAGAAGAAGGAGAAGTAGAAACAGAAGGAGAAGCAGAAATTGAAGGAGAAGAAGCCGAAGAAGCAGAAGCAGAACCTAAAGCAGAAGGAGAAGCAGGAGAAGCAGAAGAAGCAGAATCTGGAGAAGAAGAAGGAGAACCAGAAGGAGAAGCAGAAGCAGAAAGAGAAGCAAAAGCAGAAGGAGAAGCAGAAGGAGAAACAGAAGAAGCAGAAGCAGTAGCAGAAGAAGCTGAAGATGCAGAAGCAGAAAGAGAAGCAGAAGGAATAGCAGAAGAACGAGAAGGAGAAGGAGAAACAGGAGAAGCAGAAGGATAAGCAGAAAGAGAATCAGGAAAAGCAGAAGAAGCAGAAGCAGACGGAGAAGCAGCAGAAGAAGAAACAGAAGAAGGAGAAGGAGCAGAAGCCGAATGAGAAGCAGTAGCAGAAAGAGAAGCAGAAAGAGAAGCAGGAAAAGCAGAAGAAGCAGAAGCAGGAGAAGCAGAAGCAGAAGAAACAGGAGAAGGACAAGAAGCAGAAGCAAAAGGAGAAGCAGAAACAGAAGGAGAAGCAGAAAGATAAGGAGGGGAAGCAGAAGAAGCAGAAGCAGGAGTAGCAGAAGCATAAGAATCCGAAGAAGCAGAAGCAGAACCTGAAGCAGAAGGAGAAGCAGGAGAAGCAGAAGAAGCATAATCTGGAGAATCAGAATGACAAGCTGAAGGAGAAGCAGAAGCAGAAAGAGAATCAAAAGCAGAAGGAGAAGCAGAAGAAACAGAAGAAGCAGAAGCAGTAGCAGTTGCAGCAGAAGGAGAAGCAGAAGGAAAAGCAGGAGAACAAGAAGGAGAAAGAGAAACAGAAGCAGAAGGAGCAGGAGAATCAGAACGAGAAGCAGAAGAAGCAGAAGGAGAAGCAGAAGGAGAAACAGAAGCAGAAGAAGCAGCACAAGGAGAAGCAGAAGCAGAAGAAGATGCACAAGGAGAAGCAGGAGAAGCAGAAGAAGCAGAAGCAGAAGGAGAAGTAGAAGTAGGAGGAGAAGGAAGAGCCGCAGAAGCAATAGGAGAAGCAGAAGGAGAAGCAGAAGCAGAATGAGAAGAAAAAAGAGAAGGAGTGGAAGCAG
>NW_012321855.1:0-1605 GCF_000151885.1 Dipodomys ordii
AAAAGTAGGGAATCATAGCCCTAAAGACTTAACGGGTCCCCAGCCACATTCCTATGGACTCTTCAGACAAATCAGATTACATAATACAACCAGAGGCAAACATATCAAAGATACACTATTTACGGAATACAGGAAAACAAACAAAGTCATAATTATATATTCATGTGTCTTTTCAATGACGTAATAAAAATATAATGAAATAGACATAAAACAAATTTAGTAAGTTTTTTAGGCAATGGGAGCGTTTAACATATCTAAAAATATGTGTAAGATAAAATCACAATATGCAAACATGCGACAAATCTTTTTATTAAAGGTAGTTAAAGACTGGATCTATTGTTTTGCTACACTGTCGAGACATGCACTGCTCGTTGTTCTAGCTCAAGGCCGTCCTCCCCCCTCCCCATCGTCATGGCTACGACAGAGGAAAAGCAAATGATGATAATAATGAATCATAACAACCTATATGTATGTGTATGTCAGAACTCTCACTCCCCACTGCCGGGTAGGTGAGGACTGACTGACTGAGTGAGTGACTGACCCGACCCGTGTTTTGCCCCTCCCGCCGCCCCATCCACCTTGTCGACGGCGAACGCGCGCCATCTAGTGGTGGTTTTGTGAATTGCAGTTTTCTCTCATGAAATGCATGGGGGGAAAAAAAGAACAAACAAACCACGCACTGACTGACTGAGAAAACCGGCCCAGGCTGGCTGGCCCCGAGAGAGACTGCCTTCTTTTCAGAGAAGGGTTGGGGTGGGGATGATGATGTGCCTCGTTGGAGTATGGGGCCCATGCATATTCAGGCAGGCAGGCTCGGAGTGGGACCGTTGTGTGTTGGAGCGCCAGTACAGTAGCTCAAGCCCCAGGATTGACTGGCAAGTCGAGAGGAAAAGGAGGGAGGGAGTGCGGGCGGGCGGGAGAGAGAATTCAAACGAGAGAGAGAGAGAGAGACAGACAGACAGACAGACAGAGAAAGAGACACAGAGAGAGAAATAGAGAAACAGAAACACAGAGACAAGAGACAGAGACGTGGTGAATTGGTCCGGCTGGACTACATACATGCTCTGTCGCGTCCGATCTTTGAGATTCCTCAAAGATGCACGCACGCACACACACAGATACACTGAGATGCCCTCTGCCCACTCTTCTCTCCTCTCCAATTCCCCCGCCCCCTCCCCCGTCCCCCCCCGTCAGGCACCAGAAATGAGATCCCTCCCCTTCGCCTATTGCGTCAATTACAAACAAAAGGCAGCGTGAGATTCAAGCAAATTTGTTTTATTTTGTTCCGAGGGTAGGGTTGTGGATTTTGGTGCGGGGGAGGGGGGTCGGAGGTCGTGGTCGTGGTCGAATAATCGCCTGCGGGGGGGGGGTGAGGATAGACGGTTACGCCACCTGCATGGATGGCTCGCGTTCCCCTCTGGCTGTCTGGTTGCCGCTGAGTGCTTCAGATATCACCATCCGGTCAGGAAGCAGGGGCTGGAAGATAAAGAGATATTAAAGAGATAATTAGGAGCAGGACTCCAGGGAAGCCCGAAGGCGGGGGGGGGCCGGGGGAGGGGTGAGGCTGAGATTGGTGGAGAGGAGGGGACACGGATCTATCCATGA
>NW_012321856.1:0-1605 GCF_000151885.1 Dipodomys ordii
AGATACACATTCTGCAGCTCTTTCTCCTTCTTCAGATTTTCCCTCAGATTCAGCATCAGCATCTTAAGCTTCTACATTAGCTTCTGCTTCTGCTTCTCCAGCTTCTGCTTCATATGCTTCTACTGCTTCTTCTTCTCTTTCAGCTTCTGCTTCTCCTGCTTGTTTATCTGATTCTTCTGCTACTTCTCCTTCTGCTGCTTCTTCTACTTCTCCTTCTGCTTCTCTTTTTGCTTCTCCTTCAGCATATGCTTCTCCTTCGGCTTCTGCTCTTCTTCTTCTCTTTTTTGCTTCTGTTTCTTCTTCAGTTTCTTCTGATTCAACTTCTGCTTCTCCTTCTTCTCCTCTTTCTGCTTCTACTTCTGCTTCTTCTGATTCTCCTGCTTCTACTTATTGTTCTCCTTCTGTTTCTGCTTCTCTTTCTGCTTCTGCTTCTCCTTCTGCTGCTCCTTCTCCTTCTTCTTCTTAAGCTTCTCCTGCTGCTTCTTCTTCTGCTTCTTCTTCGTTTTCTGTTTCTTCTTCTTCTTCTTCAGCTTCTGCTTCTTCTGCTTCTCCTTTTGCTTCTGCTTCTCCGTCTGTTTCTGCTTCTGCTCTTCTCCTTCTTCTCTTTCTTCTGCTTCTGCTTCTCCTGATTCTTCTTCTTCTGCTTCTCCTACTTCTCCGTCTCATTCTCCTTCTCCTTCAATTTCTCCTTCTTGTGCTTCTCATTCTGTTTCTGCTTCTGCTTCTCCTGCTTCTGCTTCTTCTGTTACTCCTTCTGCTTCTCCTTCTGCTTCTCTTTCTGCTTCTGATTCTCCTTCTGCTCCTCCTACTCCTAATCCTTCTCTTTCTTCTTCTTCTTCTTCTTCTGCTTCTCGTTCTGCTTCTGCTTCTTCTGCTTGTTCTGTTTCTTCTGCTTCTGCTTTTCTAGCTTCTGCTGCTTCTGTTTCTCCTTCTGCTTCAGGTTCTCCTTCTGCTTCTTGGGCTTCTTCTGTTTCTTCTGCTTCTGCTTCTCCTGCTACAGCTTCTTCTGCTTCTCTTTCTGCTTCTCCTTCTGTTTCTGCTTCTCCTTCTGCTCCTTCTCTTTCTTCTGTTTCTTCTTCTTCTTCTGCTTCTGCCGCTTCTGCTTCTTCTGCTTCTCCTGCTTGTCCTTCTCCTTCTGCTTCTCCTTCTCCTTCTTCTCCTTCTCTTTCTGCTTCTGCTTCTTCTGATTCTCCAACTTCTCCTTCTTCTTCTCCTTCTGTTTCTGCTTCTCTTTCTGCTTCTGCATCTCCTTCTGCTTCACCTTCTGCTGCTCTTTCTCCTTCTTCTGTTTCTCCCTCTGCTTCTGCTTCTTATGCTTCTTCTTTATCTTCTGCTTCTGCTTCTCCTGCTTCTGCTTCTTATGCTTCTACTGCTTCTTCTGCTTCTGCTTCTTCTGCTTCTACTTCTCTTTGTGCTTCTGCTTCTCCTGCTTGTTTTTCTGCTTCTTCTGCTGCTTCTCCTTCTGCTGCTTCTTCTACTTCTCCTTCTGCTTCTCTTTTTGCTTCTCCTTCTGCTTCTGCTTCTTCTGTTTCTCCTGCCTGAATTTCTGGTTCTACTTCTTCTGCTGCTTCTTCTTCAGACTTCTGCTTCTACTTCTGCTTCTGA
>NW_012321857.1:0-1605 GCF_000151885.1 Dipodomys ordii
CGGCTTTGTCCTCACTATGTCCCCAGACTGAGTACCCCGAAGTGTCCCCGCTGTGTCCCCCACTGTATAGGACGAAGTGTCCCGCTAGGTCACGCTGTGTCCTCGGTATGTCCAACAATATGTCCCGCAGTGTCCACAGCTGTGTCCCGCTGAGTCCGCGATATATCACGCAGTGTACACTGCTGTGTCCCCACTGTGTCCATCTGTTTCCCCCGATGTGTCCGGCAGTGTCCTCGCTGTGTTCCCCGCTGTATCCCGCTGTGTACTGCTCTGTGTCCCCCGCTGTGTCCCGGTCTATCCCCTGCTTTGTCCCGGATGTGTCCCCGCTGTGTCCTGCTGTGTCCCTCTGTGTACTGCTGTGTCCCCCGCTGAGTCCCGCTGTGACCCCGCTGTGTCCCAATGTGTCCTCGCTGTGTCCCCCGCTGTGTCCCGCTGTGACCCTCAGGGTCACCGCTTTTTCCCACTGTGTCCCACTGTGTTCTGTGTTGTCCAGCTTTATCCCCAGCTGTGTTCCCCTCTGAGTCTCCACTGTATCCCCGCTGTGTCCCGCTGTGTCCTCGCTGTGTCCCCAGCTGTCTCCCGCTCTGTACCCCGCTGTGTCTCATGCTTTGTCCCTGCTGTGTCCCACTGTGTCCCGCTGTATCCCGCTGTGCCCCCACTGTGTCTGGTTGTGTCCACAGCTGTGTACCACGCTGTGTAAAGCTGTGTCCCTGCTGTATCGACGCTATGTCCCGCTGTGTCCCGCTGTGTCCTCGCTGTGTCCCCCGCTGTGTCCGGCTGTGTCCCCCCTGTATCCCCGCTGTGTCCCGCTGTGTCCAGCTGTGTCCCCCCCTGTGTCCCCCGCTGTGTCCCACTGTGTCCCGCGCTGTGTCCCGCTTTGTCCTCGCTGTGTCGCCCGCTGTGTAGTGCTGTGTCCCGCTGTGTCCAGCGCTGTGTCCCCCGCTGTGTCCCGCTGTATCCCCGCTGTGTCCCGCTGTGTCCACTGCTGTGTCCCCGCTGTCTCCCGCTGTGTCCCCTGATGTATCCTGCTGTGTCGTCGCTGTGTCCCCTGCTGTGTCCCGCTGTGTCCCGCTGTGTCCCCCGCTGTGTCCCCGTCTGAGTCCTGCTGTGTCCCCGCTGTGTCCCCCGCTGTGTCCCGCTGTGTTCCGCTGTGTACCCCGCTGTGTCCTGCTATGTTCCCGCAGTGTCCCCACTGTGTCCCGCTGTGTTCCGCTGTGTCCCGTGCTGTCCCGCTTTGTCCCCGCTGTGTTCCCCGGTGAGAACCGGCTGTGTTCCCTCTGTGTCCCGCTGTGTCCTCCCTGTGTCCCCCGCTGTGTCCCGCTGTGTTCCCCGCTGTGTCCCTGATTTGTCCCGGCTGTGTCCCCCGCTGTGTCCCTGATGTGTCCCCGCTGTGTCCCGCTGTGTACTGCTGTGTCCCCCGCTGAGTCCCGCTGTGACGCCGCTGTGTCCAGCTGTGTCCTCGCTGTGTCCCCCGCTGTCTCCCGCTATGTTCCCCGCTGTGTCTCACACTTTTTCCCCGCCTTGTCCCACTGTGTCCCGCTGTGTCCCGCTGTGCCCCCACTGTGTCCCGTTGTGTCCACAGCTGTGTACCACGCTGTGTAAATC
>NW_012321858.1:0-1605 GCF_000151885.1 Dipodomys ordii
TTTGCTTTTATTTTTTCAGTATAAAAACATTTTCTCCTGAATTAGATGCAGCAGTAGAAGAAGATGTTGCAGAAGAATAAGATTCAGTCGAAGGAGATGAAGAAGAAGAAGAAGAAGAAGAAGAAGAAGAAGAAGAAGAAGAAGAAGAAGAAGAAGAAGAAGAAGAAGAAGAAGTAGTAAAGAAGAAGAAGAAGAAGAAGAAGAAGAAGAAGAAGAAGAAGAAGAAGAAGAAGAAGAAGAAGGAGGAGGAGGTGGAGGAGGAGGAGGAGGAAAAGGAGGAGGAGAAGGAGAAGGAGAAGCAAAAGGAGAAGCAGTAGAAGCAGAAGAAGCAGAAGCAGAGAAGCAGAAGCAGAAGAAAAAGAATAAGCAAAAGAAGCAGAATCAGAGGGAGAAGCAGAAGAAGGAGAAGGAGCAGAAGGAGAAGGAGAAGCAGAAGGAGAAGCAGAAGGAGAAGCAGAAGAAGGAGAAGCAGAAGCTGAAGAAGCAGCAGAAGGATAAGCACAAGCAGAAGAAGATGCAGAAGGAGAAGCTGGCGAAGCAGAAGAAGCAGAAGCAGAAGGAGAAACAGAAGTAGGAGAAGGAGAAGGAAAAGGAAGGGCAGCAGAAGCAATAGGAGAAGCAGAAGGAGAAGCAGAAGCAGAATGAGAAGCAAAAAGAGAACAGTAGAAGCAGAAAAACCAGGAGAAGCAGAAGAAAGAGAAGAAGAAGAAGAAGAAGAAGAAGAAGAAGAAGAAGAAGAAGAAGAAGAAGAAGAAGAAGAAGAAGAAGAAGAAGAAGAAGAAGAAGAAGAAGAAGAGGAAGAAGAAGAAGAAGAAGAAGAGGAAGAAGAAGGAGAAGCATAAGGAGAAGCATAAGGAGAAGCAGTAGATGCAGGAGAAGCAGAAGAAATAGAATAAGCAAAAGACGCAGAAGCAGAAGCAGTGGGAGAAGCAGAAGAAGGAGAAGGAGAAGGAGCAGCAGAAGGAGAAGCAGAAGCAGAAAGAGAAGCAGAAACAGAAGGAGAACAAAAGGAGAAGCAGGAGAATCAGAAGAAGCAGAAGTAGAAACAGAAAGAGAAGTAGAAGAAGGAGAAGCAGAAGTAGAATCAGAAGAAACAGAAGAAGAAGAAGAAGAAGAAGAAGAAGAAGAAGAAGAAGAAGAAGAAGAAACAGAAGCAAAAGAAACACAAGAAGGAGAAGAGCAGAAGCAGAAGCAGAAGGAAAAGCAGAAGCAGAAGGAGAAGCAGAAAGAGAAGCAGGAGAAGCTGAAGAAGCAGGAGAAGCAGAAGCAGAAGAAACAGGAGAAGCCGAAGAAGCAGAAGCAGAATCTGAAGCAGAAGGAGAAACAGAAGAAGCAGAATCTGAAGCAGAAGCAGAAGAAAGAGAAATAGTAGAATAAGCAGAAGCAGAAGCACCAGGAGAAGCAGAAGAAGAAGAAGGAGAAGGTGAAAGAGAAGGATTAGGAGTAGGAGAAGCAAAAGGATAAGCAGACCCAGAAAGAGACGCAGAAGGAGAAGCAGCACGAGAAGTAGGAGTAGCAGGAGAAGAAGAAGCAGGAGAAGCAGAAGAAACAGAAGGCGCAGAAGCAGAATGAGAAGCAGAAGGAGAAATTGAAGCAGAAGCAGAA
>NW_012321859.1:0-1605 GCF_000151885.1 Dipodomys ordii
TCCAACAAAGAAGCATACATTTCAAACTGACACTGAATAACTATTCAATCCATAGAACTATATTCTAGCTTCAAACTAGACTTCCTATCAATTGTTTTTATTCCAATCGCACTTTACGTAACTTGATCAATTATAGAGTTTTCTTCATGGTATATGCACAATGACCCAAATATTAATCGATTCATACAGTATTTACTCATGTTTCTTATCACTATACTAATTTTAGTATCAGCTAACAATATATTTCAACTTTTTATCGGTTGAGAAGGTGTAGGTATTATATCTTTCCTTCTAATCGGATGATGATACGGACGACCAGACGCTAACACAGCAGCCTTACAAGCCATTATCTACAATCGTATTGGAGACATTGGATTTGTCTTAACAATAGCTTGACTATTCTCCAATTACAACTCATGAGACTTTCAACAAATCTTCTCAATAACTACAAACTCAAATATTCCTATTTTAGGACTTATTCTAGCAGCCACAGGAAAATCTGCCCAATTCAGCCTACACCCTTGATTACCCTCAGCTATAGAAGGCCCAACACCCGTATCTGCATTACTTCACTCTAGCACTATAGTAGTCGCAGGAATTTTTCTCTTAATTCGTTTTCATCCTATAATCGAAAATAATCAAACGATATTAACCATTATCTTATGTATTGGAGCCCTAACAACTCTATTCACAGCAATTTGTGCTCTTACACAGAATGATATTAAAAAAATTATCGCATTCTCAACTTCTAGTCAACTGGGATTAATAATAGTGACTCTAGAATTAACCACCATATTTAGCATTCCTCCATATCTGTACACATGCTTTCTTCAAAGCTATGTTATTCATGTGTTCTGGATCTATTATCCATAGCCTAAATGATGAACAAGATATCCGAAAAATAGGAGGAATAGCCAAATTACTTCCATTTACCACTTCAGCTCTAATCATCGGCAGCTTAGCATTAACAGGTATGCCTTTCCTCACAGGATTTTACTCTAAAGACCTAATTATTGAAGCAATAAACACGTCGTATACAAACGCCTGAGCCCTAATCATTACCCTAATTGCAACCTCACTTACTGCGGCCTACAGCACACGAATCATCTTCTTTGTCCTTACAAACTACCCACGATTCCAACCTATAACCCCAATTAACGAAAATCACCCTAACTTGATTTATCCAATTTTACGACTCTTACTCGGCAGCATCTTCGCAGGATATATTATTTCAAACTTTATTAATCCAATTAATACACCAATCATGACTATACCAACTATAATTAAACTAACAGCCCTCATCATCACAATCACAGGATTTGTAATCGCATTAGAACTAAATTCTATAACACTCTACCTAAAACTCTATCCAAATTCATATCACTATAACTTCTCTAACATGCTAGGCTATTTTCCATTAATTGTACATCGTTACATCCCATTTTCTAACCTATCTTTCAATCAAAAAATAGCTACTTCAACACTAGATTATATCTGACAGAAAAATCTATGCCTAAACTTATTAGCTCATTACAACAATCAGCATCCTCCTCCTCATCAAACCATAAAGGACTAATCGCAATCTATTTCCTATCATTCCTTCTA
>NW_012321860.1:0-1605 GCF_000151885.1 Dipodomys ordii
CAGGCGACACAGTGAGACACAGCGGGGGACACAGCGGGGGACAGCAGTGGGACAGAGAGGGGACACAGCGGGACACAGCAGGGGACACAGAGGGGTACACAGCGGGACACAGCCGGAAACACAGCGCGGACACAGCGGGACACACCGGGACACAGCGTCAATACAGCGGGGACAGAGAGGGTCACAGCAGGGACACAGCGGGACACAGCGGGACACAGCGGGGGACACAGCGGGACACAGCGTGGGACACAGCGAGGACACAGCAGGACACAGCGGGACACAGCGGGGACAGAGCGGGACACAGTCGGACACAGCGGGACACAGCGGGGGACACAGCGGGACACAGCGGGCACACAGCGGGGACACAGCGGGACACAGCGGGACACAGCGGGACACAGCGGGGACACAGCGGGACACAGTCGGACACAGCGGGACACAGCGGGGAACACAGCGAGGACACAGCGGGACACAGCGGGAAACACTGCGAGGTCACAGCGGTGGTCAAAGCGGGACAACACGGGACACAGTGTGACACAGTGGGACACAGCGGGGACACTGCAGGGGCACAGCGGGAAACAGTGGGCGACACAGCGAGACACAGCGGGGGACACAGCGGGGGACAGCAGGGGACAGAGAGGGGACACAGCGGGACACAGCGGCGACACAGAGGGGACTCAGCGGGACAAAGCGGGGGACACAGCGGGACACAGCGGGACACAGCGGGGGACACCGCGGGGGACAGCGGAGACAGAGAGGGGCCAAAGCAAGACACAGGTGTGACACAGCTGGACACAACGGAGTACACAGCAGGACATAGCCGGGCACAGAGCGGGGACACAGCGGGACACAGCAGGGACCGAGCGAGACATAGCGGGACACAGCCGAACACAGCAGGGGGCACAGCGGGACACAGCGGGGGACCCAGCGAGGACACAGCGGGACACAGCGGGTGACACAGCTGGGGACACAGCGGGACACAGCGGGGAACACAGCAAGGACACAGCGGGACACAACAGGACACAGCGTCCATACAGCGGGGACACAGAGTTACACAGCGTGGTACCCAGCTGTGGACACAACGGGACAGAGTGGGGGCACAGCGAGACACAGCAGGACACAGCGAGGTCACAGCGGGACACATTGGTGACACAGGGGGGACACAGCAGGACACAGCAGCGGACACAGCGGGGGACACAGCGGGACACTGCGCGACACAGAGGGGGACACAATGGGGACACAGCGGGACACAGCGGGGGACACAGCGAGGACACAGCGGAACATAGCAGGGGACACAGAGAGGACACAGCGGGACACAGCGAGACACAGTGGGACACAGCGTGGACACAGCAGTACACACAGCGGGACATAGCGGGGGACACAGCTGGGGACACAACGGGACACAGCTGGGGACACAGCGAGGACAGAGCGGGAAACAGCGGGACACAGCAGGGACACAGCGGGGAACACAGGAAGGAAACAGCGGGACTCAGTGGGACACAGAGTCGATACAGCATGACACAACGGGGTACACAGCTAGGAACACAACGGGACACAGCGGGGGACACAGCGAGGACACAGCGGGAAATAGCGGGACACAGTGGGGGA
>NW_012321861.1:0-1604 GCF_000151885.1 Dipodomys ordii
CCTTCTCCTTCTGTTTCTCCTATTGCTTCTGCTGCTCTTCCTTCTCCTTCTCCTACTTCTCCTTCTCCTTCTGCTTCTTCTGCTTCTCCTGCTTCTCCTTCTGCATCTTCTTCTGCTTCTGCTTCTCCTTCTGCTGCTTCTTCTGCTTCTGTTTCTCCTTCTGCTTCTCCTTCTGCTTCTTCTGCTTCTCCTTCTGTTTCTCCTTCTCCTTCTCGTTCTTCTGCTTTTACTTTTGCTTCTCCTTCTGCTTCTGCTGCAACTGCTACTGCTTCTGCTTCTTCTGTTTCTTCCGCTTCTACTTCTCCTTTTGATTCTCTTTCTGCTTCTGCTTCTCCTTCAGCTTCTCATTCTGCTTCTCCCAATATTGCCTTTTCTGCTTCTCCTGCTTCTCCTTCTGCTTCAGGTTCTGCTTCTGCTTCTTCGGATTCTTATGCTTCTGGTTCTCCTGCTTCTGCTTCTTCTGCTTCCCCTCCTTCTCTTTCTGCTTCTCCTGTTTCTGCTTCTCCTTCTGCTTCTGCTTCTTGTCCTTCTCCTGTTTCTTCTGCTTCTGCTTCTCCTGCTTCTGCTTCTTCTGCTTTTCCTGCTTCTCTTTCTGCTTCTCCTTCTGCTTCTGCTCCTCCTTCTGCTTCTGCTCCTTCTATTTCTTCTGTTTCTTCTTCTTCTGCTTCTCCCGCTCTGCTTCTTCTGCTTCTCCTGCTTCTCGTTCTGCTTCTCTTCGTCGGCTTCTCTTTCTACTTCTCCTCCTGCTTCTTCTGATTCCGCTTCTTCTCCTTCTGCTTCCCCTTCTGCTTCTGCTTCTTCTGCTTCTCCTGCTACTCCTTCTGCATCTCCTTCTGCTTGTGCTTTTCCTTCTGCTTCTTCTTCTGCTTCTGCTTCTCCTTCTTCTGCTTCTCCGTCTGTTTCTGCTTGTTCTGTTTTTCCTGCTTCCCCTTCTGCTTCTCATTCTTCTTCTCCTTCTGTTTCTCCTTGTCGTTATTCTGCTATTCCTTCTGCTTCTCTATCTGCTTCTGCGTCTTCAGCTTCTTCTGCTACTGCTTCTGCTTCTGCTTCTTCTGTTTCTTCTGCTTCTCTTTCTGCTTCTCCTTCTGCTTTTGCTTCTCTTTCTGCTTCTGCTTCTCCTTCTGGTTCTCCTTCTTCTCCAGATTCTGCTTCTTCTGCTTCTCCTGCTTCTCCTACTGCTTCAGGTTCTGCTTCTGCTTCTTCTGCTTCTATTTCTGCTTCTCCTTCTGTTTCTGCTTCTCTTTCTGCTTCTGCTTCTTATCCTTCTTCTATTTCTTTTGATTCTGCTTCTCCTGCTTCTGCTTCTCCTGCTTCTCCTTCTGTTTCTCCTTATGCTTCTCCTTCTGCTTCTCCTTCTTCTGCTTCTACTTCTGCTTCTGCTTCTCCTTATGCATCTTCTTCTGTTTCAAATTCTCCTTCTTCTGCTTTTCATTCTGCTTCTGCTTCTCCTGCTTCTGCTTCTTCTGCTTCTCCTGCTTCTCCTTCTGCTTCTCTTTCTGCTTCTGCTTATCCTTCTGTTTCTCCTACTCCTAATCCTTCTCTTTCTCCTTCTCCTTCTTCTTCTTCTGCTTCTCCTTCTGCTTTTGCTTCTCTTTCTGCTTCTG
>NW_012321862.1:0-1604 GCF_000151885.1 Dipodomys ordii
TTCTCCTACTTCTCGTGCTGCTTCTCGTTCTGCGTCTCTTTCTCTTCTGCTTATCCTTTTGCTTCTCCTACTCCTAATCATTCTCTCCTAATCATCTCTTCGCCTCTCCTTCTGCTTCTCGTGCTTCTTCTGCTTCTGCTTATTCTACTATTTCTGTTTGTTCTGCTTCTGCTTCAGATTGTGCTTCTTCTGTTTCTCCTGCTTCAGATTCTGCTTATTCGGCTTCTCCTGTTTCTTCTGCTTCTGCTTCTCCTGCTTCTTCTGCTTCTCTTTCTGCTTCTCCTTCTGCTTCTGCTTCTCCTTCTGCTTCTGCTTCTGCTCTTCTCCTTCTTCTTGTTCTTTTGCTTCTGTTTCTTCTTCTTCTTTTTCTTCTGTTTCTTCTGATTCTACTTCTGCTTCTCGTTCTTCTCCTCTTTCTGCTTATACTTGTGCTTCTTCTGATTCTCCTGCTTCTCCTTCTTGTTCTCCTTCTGTTTCTGCTTCTCTTTCTGCTTCTGCTTCTCCTTCTGCTGCTCCTTCTCCTTCTCCTTCTTCTGCTTCTCGCACTGCTTCTGCTTCTGCTTCTTTTGCTTATTCTTTTTCTTCTGCTTCTCCTGCTTCTGCTTCTTCTGCTTCTACTGCTTCTCCTTATGATTCTCCTTATGCTGCTTCTTCATCTTTGTCTACTTCTTCTTCTTCTCTTTCTTCTGCTTCTGCTTTTCCTGCTTCTTCTGCTTCTATTGCTTCTCTTTCTGCTTCTCATTCTGCTTCTGTTTCTCCTTCTGCTTCTCCTATTGCTTCTGCTGCACTTCCTTCTCCTTCTCCTTCTCCTACTTCTGCTTCTCCTTTTGCTTCTGCTTCTTCTGCTTCTGCTGCTTCTCCTTCTGCATCTTCTTCTGCTTCTGCTTCTCCTTCGGCTGCTTCTTCTGCTTCTGCTTCTCCTTCTTCTGTTCTCCTTCTGATTCTCCTTCTGCTGCTCCTTCTCCATCTTCCTCTGATTCTGCTTCTTATGCTTATTCTTTTTCTACTGCTTCTGCTTCTCCTGCTTCTGCTTCTTCTGCTTCTACTGGTTCTCCTTATGCTTCTCCTTCTTCTTCTTCTTCTTCTTCTTCTTCATCTTCTTCTTCTTCTTCTTCTTCTTCTTCTTCTTCTTCTTCTTCTTCTTCTTCTTCTCCTTCTTCTTCTTCTTTTTGTTCTTCTTCGTCTTCTCCTTCGTCTTCTTCTTCGTCTTCTTCTTCCTCTTCTTCTTCTTCTTCTTCTTCTTCTTCTTCTTCTTCTTCTTCTTCTTCTTCTTCTTCTTCTTCTTCTTCTTCTTCTTCTTTTTCTTCTTCTTCTCTTTCTTCTGCTTCTGCTTTTCCTGCTTCTTCTGCTTCTCTTTCTGCTTCTCATTCTGCTTCTGCTTCTCCTGCTGCTTCTCCTATTGCTTCTGCTGCCCTTCCTTCTCCTTCTCCTTCTCCTACTTCTGCTTCTCCTTCTGCTTTTGCTTCTTCTGCTTCTCCTGCTTCTCCTTCTGCATCTTCTTCTGCTTCTGCTTCTCCTTCTGCTGCTTCTTCTGCTCCTGCTTCTCCTTCTTCAGCTTCTCCTTCTGCTTCTCTTTCTGCTTCTCCTTCTGCTGCTCCTTCTGC
>NW_012321863.1:0-1042 GCF_000151885.1 Dipodomys ordii
GCCGCAGCCGCCGCCGCCCGCCGCGCCCGGACGCCACGTACACGCGCTGGCCCGGGCGCACGCTGCTGGCGAAGAGCGCGCGGCGCCCCGCCGGGGCCGAGCCGTTGTGCGGCGGCGCCACGAAGAGCAGGTGCGCGGCGGTGAGCAGCAGGCGCGCCCGCGGCTCCCGCGTCTCGATCACGTAGAAAACCTTCCGGGCGCGGTCGTCGCGGTCCAGGAAGGCCAGGAAGTCGCTGTACAGCAGCCGGCCCTGCTCGTCGGCCGCCAGCACGCGGTCCCCGGGACGCAGCTCCCGCACCGGCTTGGTGCCTCCCCGCTCCAGGTGCACCGTGGCCCATCCTGGGAAGCAGCCGCCGGACTTGGCCGCCACCGAGTTCTCTGCGGTGGGGAGGGAGGAGAAGGACAGGTGTTGAGGCCGCGGGGCGGGGGCCGCAGCCCGCCCCCTCCCCGCTGGCGCGTGGGGCGGCAGGCGGGTCACACCGCACACCGGCGGCCTTCCGCTCCCCCCCCCCCCCAGCCCGGGCCGGCGCGCGCCCAGCCCCGCTCGCTCGGATTCCCGGGAAGCCTCCTTCCTTCCGCCCCGGGGCGCCGGGCCCGGGGCTGGGCTGCGGGGGGCGGTGGGGGGGGGGGCGGGAGACATAGCTGCAGTAGTTGTAGCAACTGCACAAACATTCCCGGGAACGGCC
The DNA here is from genome assembly GCF_000151885.1 of Dipodomys ordii. Lineage (NCBI taxonomy): Eukaryota > Metazoa > Chordata > Mammalia > Rodentia > Heteromyidae > Dipodomys > Dipodomys ordii. The sequence goes on from NW_012321863.1 coordinate 687, forward strand.
CGAGGTGTGAAAACCCGAGGCTTGTGTGGATTCTCTAATTAAAATCCAATAAAGAGCCCGGCCCTGTCGCGGTGGTTTCTGGAATAAAGCGAAGCCCCTCTTGGAAGCGGGGTCACCTCCCCCGCGGCTGGCTCTGCTCTCGGGCCGCCCCTCCCTATTTACTAAGGGGCCGAGCCCTCCCCGCAAGCCGTTCACACGCGGCCTCTCCAGAAGCCGGGCCTCCCGGGCACTGTTTGCACAGCCCGGCCTCTCCTGCGAGCACTCGATCTGTGTATTTGAATTTTAAATGGCCCGGCCCACGCCGCGCCGGTTCTCAAGGCCCCTTACTAACCGCGCTCTCCACCCTCGGCCGCCGC
>NW_012321864.1:0-1604 GCF_000151885.1 Dipodomys ordii
ATCAAAAAAAAAAAAAAAAGAACTCGGGAAGGGAGGGAGGGAGGGGATGTAGGGGAAATCAATGGAGGGGCTAACAATGTTCAAGAGGAAGTGTACTCATTACCTCACTCATGTAACTGTAACCCTCTGTATAGTATCTTTACAATAAAAAAAAAAAAAAAGAAAATTTCGGCCTGTGCCAAGGGAGACCTAGGGTGTCTGCTGTAACTCCAGATCTTTGATCCATTTGGAGTTGATTCTGGTGCAGGGTGATATATAAGAATATAGCTTTAGTTTTCTACAAGTGATTAACCAATTTTGTTTGATAGCCACTTACTGAAGAAGCTGTCTTTCTTCCATTCTATTATTTTTAGCTCCCTTATCGAAGATTAGATGGCTATATATCTGTGAGTTAATTTCTAGGATTTTAGTTCTATTGCATTGGTCCTGAGATCTGTTCTAGTGCCAGTCCGAAGCTGCTTTGTAGTAGAGTTTGAAATTTCCTATTGATATTCCTCCGGCATTGTTCTTTCTGAGGATCATTTTTTTATTCGGGGTCTTTTATTGTTCCATATGAATTTTTGGATTGCCTCTTCTATTTTATTTGAACGATGAGGTTGGAATATTCATAGGTATCACATTGATTTTGTACATAGTTTTGGGAAGTATTGCCATTTTCATGATGTTGATCCTTCCAATCCAGGAACATGGGAGGATTTTCCCACTTTCTAAGTTGTTTTGATTTCCTTCTTCAGGTTTTTAAAGTTTTCATCATAGATTTTTCACTTCTTTGGTTAATCTAATTCCTATGTATTTCATTTTTTGTGGGGTTATTACGAATGGAGTTGCTTTCCTTATGTCAGCCACGCTTTTCTCATTGTTGGCATGCAGTAAAGCCATTGATTTTGAGTGTTAATTTTATACCCTGCTACTTTGCCAAAATTTTGAGTCAGCATGAGTAATTTGGGAGTGGATTCTGTGGGATTCTTTAAATATAAGATCATGTCATCTGAAAAGAGCGAAAGTTTTATTTCATCTTTCCCTATTTGGATCCTTTAATGTTTGCATCTTGTCTTATTGCTGTAATGAGGCATTCTAATACTAAATTGAAGAGAAGTAGAGAGATTGGACATCCTTGTCTAGTTCCTAAGAGGAAATGGCTTTAGTTTTTTTACCATTAAGTATAATGCTGGCTGAAGGTTTGTCATATACAGCCTTTATTGTATTGAGGAATGTTCCCTGGATTCCTTATTTTTCCAGAGCCTTCATCATAAAGGGGTTTTGGAACTTGTCAGACGCTTTTTTCTACATCTATTGAGATAACCATGTGGTTCTTATCTTTGCTCCTGTTGATGTAATGAATTATATTAATTGATTTGCGTATATTGAACCAGCTTTCCTCCCTGAAATGAATACTGTTTGATCGTGGTGTATGATTTTTTGGATGAATTCTTGAAGTCGATTGGCCAAAATTTTGTTGAGAAGTTTTTCATCAATGTTCATCAAAGAAGTGGGCCTCTAGTTCTCTTTCTTTGATGAGTCCCTGTCTGGTTTTGGGATGAGGGTTATGATGTCTTCATAGAAGTGAGTCCCATTATGCGCTTTCTCTTTCAATTCATTGAAGA
>NW_012321865.1:0-1604 GCF_000151885.1 Dipodomys ordii
GCAAGAGAAGTAGGAGAAGCAGGAGAAAGCAGAAACCAGGAGAAGCAGGATTAAACAGAAGACGCAGAAGCAGAATGAGAAGCAGAAAGGAGAAATTGAAGCAGAAGCAGAAGCAGAAAGGAGAAACAGAAGCAGAAAGGAGAAGCAGAAGAAGGAGAAGGAGAAGGAGAAGCAAAAAGAGAAGCCGAAAGAGAAGCAGGAGAAGCAGAAGTAGGAGAAGCAGAAACAGAAGAAGGAGAAGAAACAGAAGGAGAAGCAGAAACAGAAGGAAAAGCAGAAAGAGAAGCAGGAGAAGCAGAAGAAGCAGCAGCAGGAGAAGCAAAAGCAGAAGCAGAACCTGAAGCAGAAGGAGAAGCAGGAGAAGCAGAATCTGGAGAAGCAGAAGGAGAAGCAGAAGCAGAAAGAGAAGCAAAAGCAGAAGGAGAAGCAGAACTAGAAGCAGAAGAAACAGAAGAAGCAGAGGCAGTAGCAGAAGAAGCAGAAGATGCAGAAGCTTAAGGAGAAGCAGAAAGAAAAGCAGAAGAACGAGAAGGTGAAGGAGAAGGAGAAACAGAAGGAGAAGCAGAAAGAGCAGCAGAAGGAGGAGCAGGAGATGCAGAAACAGGAGGAGCATAAGCAGAACATACAGGAGAAGGACAAAAAGCAGAAGCAGAAGGAGAAGCAGATACAGAAGGAGAAGCAGAAAGAGAAGGAGGGGAAGCAGAAGAAGCTGAAGCAGGAGAAGCAGAAGCATAAGAATCCGAAGAAGCAGAAGGAGAACCTGAAGCAGAAGGAGAAGCAGGAGAAGCAGAAAAAGCAGAATCTGGAGAAGCAGAAGGAGAAGCAGAAGCAGAAAGAGAATCAAAAGCAGAAGGAGAAGCAGAAGAAACAGAAGAAGTAGAAGCAGTAGCAGTTGTAGCAGAAGCAGAACGAGAAGCAGAAGAACAAGAAGGAGAAGGAGAAACAGAAGGAGAAGCAGTAGGAGAAAAAGAAGGAGAAGCAGAAGAAGGAGAAGCAGAAGCAGAAGAAGATGCAGAAGGAGAAGCAGAAGAAGCAGAAGATGAAGGAGAAGCAGAAGTAGGAGAAGGAGAAGGAGGAGAAGCAGAAGCAGAAGGAGAAGCAGAAGCGGAATGAGAAGCAGAAAGAGAAGCAGGAGAAGCACAAGAAGCTGAAGCAGGAGAGGCCGAAAGAGAAGAAGCAGAAGAAACAGAATCAGAATCAGAAGTAGAAGCAGAAGCAGAAGGAGAAGCAGCAGAAGAAGTAGAATCAGAAATTCAGGCAGGAGAAACAGAAGAAGCAGAAGCAGAAGCAGAAGGCGAAGCAAAAACAGAAGGAGAAGGAGAAGTAGAAGAAGCAGCAGAAGGAGAAGCAGCAGAAGAAACAGAAAAACAAGCAGGAGAAGCAGAACCACAAAGAGAAGTAGAAGCAGAAAAAGCAGAAGCAGTAGAAGAAGCAGTAGAAGCATAAGAAGCAGAAGCAGGAGAAGCAGAAACAGAAGATAAAGAAGAAGCATAACAAGCAGAAGCGAGGGAGAAACGAAGAAGGAGAAAGAGCAGCGAAGGTGAAGCAGAAGGAGATGCAGAAGCAGAAAGAGAAGCAGAAACAGAAGGAGAAGAAGAAGGAGA
>NW_012321866.1:0-1604 GCF_000151885.1 Dipodomys ordii
AGAAGGAGAAATTGAAGGAGAAGGAGAATGAGACGGAGAAAAAGAAGGAGAAGTAGGAGAAGCAGAAGAAGGAGAAGCAGGAGAAGCAGAAGCAGAAGAAACAGAAGAAGGAGAAGAGCAGAAGCAGAAGGAGAAACAGAAGCAGAAGGAGAAGCAGAAGAAGCAGAAGCTGAAGCAGAAGAAACTGAAAAAGCAGAAAAAGAAGAAGAAGCAGAAGAAGAAGAAGCAGGAAAAGCAGAAGAAGAAGAAGGAGAAGGAGAAAGAGAAGGATTAGGAGTAGGAGAAACAGACGGATAAGCAGAAGCAGAAAGAAAAGGAGAAGGAGAAGCAGGAGAAGCAGAAGAAGCAGAAGCAGGAGAAGCAGAAGCAGAATGAAAAGCAGAAGAAAGAGAAATTAAAACAGAAGTAGATGCAGAAGGAGAAGCAGAAGCAGAAGGAGAAGCAGAAGAAGGAGAAGGAGAAGGAGAAGCAGAAGGATAAGAATAAAGAGAAACAGAAGGAGAATCAGGAGAAGCAGAAGCAGGAGAAGCAGAAGAAATAGAAGAAGGAGAAGAAGCAGAAGCAGAAAGAGAAGCAGAAACAGAAGGAGAAGCAGAAATAGAAGCAGAAGAAGCCGAAGAAGCAGAAGCAGAACCTGAAGCGGAAGGAGAAGCAGAAGAAGCAGAATCTGGAGAAGAAGAAGGAGAACCAGAAGGAGAAGCAGAAGCAGAAAGAGAAGCAAAAGCAGAAGGAGAAGCAGAAGAAACAGAAGAAGCAGAAGCAGTAGCAGAAGAAGCTGAAGATGCAGAAGCAGAAAGAGAAGCAGAAGAAGGAGAAGGAGAAACAGAAGGAGAAGAAGAAGGAGAAGCAGAAGGAGAATCAGGAAGGGCAAAAGAAGCAGAATCAGACGGAGAAGAAGGAAAAGCAGAAGAAGCAGAAGCAAAAGGAGAAGCAAAAGAAGGAGAAGGAGAAGCAGAGGTAGAAGAAGAAGCATAAGGACAAGCACAAGCAGAAGGAGATGCAGAAGGAGAAGCAGGAGAAGTAGAAGAAGCAGAAGATGAAGGAGAAGCAGAAGTAGGAGAAGGAGAAGGAGGAGAAGTAGAAGCAGAAGGAGAAGCAGAAGCGGAATGAGAAGCAGAAAGAGAAGCAGGAGAAGCACAAGAAGCAGAAGCAGGAGAAGCCGAAAGAGAAGAAGCAGAAGAAGCAGAATCAGAATCAGAAGTAGAAGCAGAAGGAGAAGCAGCAGAAGAAGTAGAATTAGAAATTCAGGCAGGAGAAACAGAAGAAGCAGAAGCAGAAGCAGAAGGCGAAGCAAAAAGAGAAGGAGAAGGAGAAAAGAAGAAGCAGCAGAAGGAGAAGCAGCAGAAGAAGCAGAACGAGAAGCAGGAGAAGCAGAAGCACAAAGAGAAGTAGAAGCAGAAGAAGCAGAAGCAGAAGAAGAAGCAGTAGAAGCATAAGAAGCAGAAGCATGAGAAGCAGAAACGAAGAAATAAAGAAGCATAAGATGCGAAGCGATGGAGAAACGAAGTAGGAGAAAAGCGCGAAGGTGAAGCGAAGGAGATGCGAAGCGAAAGAGAAGCGAAACAGAAGGAGAAGAAGAAGGAGAAGTTGGAGAATCAGAAGAA
>NW_012321867.1:0-1604 GCF_000151885.1 Dipodomys ordii
CAGTGTTCACGGGCGAGGTACGGGGTTATGAGGTTAGGCAGCATACGATTTAGGTAGAGCAATAACAGCACTACTAATTACCCTACAAACAAAAGAGAGAAAATAAGCATAGGAGGGTTGATGGTCAAATTCTAAACCCGATTGGTTTCCCCGGTCTTGCCATGCGCACAAGATCTGTGGTCTCTTTTCGGTGCCAGATGTTTGTCCGATGCATAGCTAAGACATCGTCAAGAATGGATATACTCGTTTCTCGTCATCCTGAATAATTCCCAATAGTAATACGAGTGCCGAGGCAGTCTATGTTACCATCTTAATTCGTAATCAGAACAGGGAGGGGGAGGGGGGGGGGTCTCTCGCTCCCGGGATAGATCCGTCTCCCCTCCTCTCCACCATTCTATCCCTCCCACCCCTCGCCTTCGGGCTTCCCCGGAGTCCTGCTCCTAATTATGTCTTTAATATCTCTTTATCTTCCAGCCCCTGCTTCCTGACCGGATGGTGATATCTGAAGCACTCAGCGGCAACCAGACAGCCAGAGGGGAACGCGAGCCATCCAGGCAGGTGGCGTAACCGTCCATCCTCACCCCCCCCCGCAGGCGATTACTCGACCACGACCACGACCTCCGACACCCCCCCCCGCACCAAAATCCACAACCCTACCCTCGGAACAAAATAAAACAAATTTGCTTGAATCTCACGCTGCCTTTTGTTTGTAATTGACGCGATAGGCGAAGGGGAGGGATCTCATTTCTGGTGCCTGACGGGGGGGGGAGGTGGGAGGGGGCGGGGGAATTGGAGAGGAGAGAAGAGGGGGCAGAGGGCATCTCAGTGTATCTGTGTGTGTGCGTGCGTGCATCTTTGAGGAAACTCAAAGATCGGACGCGACAGAGCATGTATGTAGTCCAGCCGGACCAATTCACCACGTCTCTGTCTCCTGTCTCTCTGTTTCTGTTTCTCTATTTCTCTCTCTGTGTCTATCTTTGTCTCTGTCTGTCTGTCTGTCTGTCTGTCTGTCTCTCTCTCTCTCTCTCTCGTTTGAATTCTCTCTCCCGCCCGCCCGCCCGCCCGCACTCCCTCCCTCCTTTTCCTCTCGACTTGCCAGTCAATCCTGGGGCTTGAGCTACTGTACTGGCGCTCCAACACACAACGGTCCCACTCCGAGCCTGCCTGCCTGCCTGCCTGCCTATGCATGGGCCCCATACTCCAACGAGGCACATCATCATCCCCACCCCACCCCTTCTCTGAAAAGAAGGCAGTCTCTCTCGGGGCCAGCCAGCCTGGGCCGGTTTTCTCAGTCAGTCAGTGCGTGGTTTGTTTGTTCTTTTTTTTCCCCCATGCATTTCATGAGAGAAAACTGCAATTCACAAAACCGCCACTAGATGGCGCGCGTTCGCCGTCGACAAGGTGGATGGGGCGGCGGGAGGGGCAAAACACGGGTCGGGTCAGTCACTCACTCAGTCAGTCAGTCCTCACCTACCCGGCAGTGGGGAGTGAGAGTTCTGACATACACATACATATAGGTTGTTATGATTCATTATTATCATCATTTGCTTTTCCTCTGTCGTAGCCATGACGACGGGGAGGGGGGAGGGCGGGGTTCGACCGCC
>NW_012321868.1:0-1604 GCF_000151885.1 Dipodomys ordii
TCATCCTGTCCACCTACCAGAGTGAGGAGGATCACGTCGATTGGCGACTGCCGTTCTCATTAATCAGAATCATCCCGGATCCGGATTTATGCGAGCGAAGTCCCCCATCCCCCGCCAAGAATTAAATCATAATTAATTACACGCAATGGCAGAAGGTCTAGGGGGGCAGGGGGGACATACAAAGCATCGACGAAAATGATCTTACAAAAGGCATACGAGGCAATTGCATGCGGGAAGAACAACGCGTCATATTTGAACGTGGGGGTCTTTCTCCATTTTATGCCTCCCCACTACCCCCGCCCCCCCCCGCGTTCGGACTTCCCTGGAGTCCTGCTCCTAATTATCTCTTTAATATCTCTTTATCTTCCAGCCCCTGCTTCCTGACCGGATGGTGATATCGAAGCACTTAGCGGCAACCAGACAGCCAGAGGGGAACGCGAGCCATCCATGCAGGTGGCGTAACCGTCCATCCTCACCCCCCCCCGCAGGCGATTACTTGACCACGACCACGACCTCCGACCCCCCCCCCCCGCACCAAAATCCACAACCCTACCCTCGGAACAAAATAAAACAAATTTGCTTGAATCTCACGCTGCCTTTTGTTTGTAATTGACGCAATAGGCGAAGGGGAGGGATCTCATTTCTGTTGCCTGTCGGGGGGGGAGGGGGGAAGGGGCGGGGGAATTGGAGAGGAGAGAAGAGGGGGCAGAGTGCATCTCAGTGTATCTGTGTGTGTGTGTGCGTGCATCTTTGAGGAAACTCAAAGATCGGACGCGACAGAGCATGTATGTAGTCCAGCCGGACCAATTCACCACGTCTCTGTCTCTTGTCTCTCTGTTTCTGTTTCTCTATTTCTCTCTCTGTGTCTCTCTTTGTCTCTGTCTGTCTGTCTGTCTGTCTGTCTGTCTCTCTCTCTCTCTCTCTCTCGTTTGAATTCTCTCTCCCGCCCGCCCGCCCGCCCGCACTCCCTCCCTCCTTTTCCTCTCGACTTGCCAGACAATCCTGGGGCTTGAGCTACTGTACTGGCGCTCCAACACACAACGGTCCCACTCCGAGCCTGCCTGCCTGCCTGCCTGCCTATGCATGGGCCCCATACTCCAACGAGGCACATCATCATCCCCACCCCACCCCTTCTCTGAAAAGAAGGCAGTCTCTCTCGGGGCCAGCCAGCCTGCGCCGGTTTCCTCAGTCACTCAGTGCGTGGTTTGTTTGTTCTTTTTTTTCCCCCATGCATTTCATGAGAGAAAACTGCAATTCACAAAACCACCACTAGATGGGGCGCGTTCGCCGTCGACAAGGTGGATGGGGCGGCGGGAGGGGCAAAACACGGGTCGGGTCAGTCACTCACTCAGTCAGTCAGTCCTCACCTACCCGGCAGTGGGGAGTGAGAGTTCTGACATACACATACATAAAGGTTGTTATGATTCATTATTATCATCATTTGCTTTTCCTCTGTCGTAGCCATGACGACGGGGAGGGGGGAGGGCGGGGTTTCGACCACCAGCCGACGTGTTGCGGAGGGGGAGGGGGAGGGGGAGGAGTCGCTCGTTCCCTGGATAGATCCGTCTTCCCTCTTCTCCCCCATTTCTCCCTCCCCCTTATGA
>NW_012321869.1:0-1604 GCF_000151885.1 Dipodomys ordii
TCCCAAACTTTGTCCCCCCGCTTTGTCCCCGCTGTGTCCCGCTGTGTCGCGTTGTGTCCCACTGTGTTCTGCTGTGTCCGCCTCTTTGTCCCCTGCTGTGTCCCGCTGTGTCCCTGCTGTGTCCCCGCTGGGTCCCGCTGTGTCTCGCTGTGTCCCCGCTGTGTCCCCGCTGTGTCCCGCTGTGTCTCTGGTGTGTCCTCGCTGTGTAACTGCTATGTCCCTCTGTGTCCCCGCTGTGTTCCACTGTGTCCCGCAGTGTCCCCCTATGTCCCCGCTGTGTCCTCGCTGTGTCCCCCGATGTGTCCCACAGTGTCCCCCGCTGTGTCCCCGCTGTGTCCCCGCTGTGTCCTCCTGTGTCCCGCTGTGTTCTTGCTGTGACCCCCGGTGTGTCCCGGTGTGTCCTTCTGTATCTTGCTGTGTCCCCTTCTGTGTATCCCACTATTTCCCCACCTTGACTTGCTGTGTCCATGCTGTGTCCCCCGCTGTGTCCCGCTGAGTCCCCTGCTGTGTCCCCCGCTGTGTTCCCCGCTGTGTCCCACTGTTTCCTCGCTGTGTCCCCGCTGTGTCCCACTGTGTCGCGCTGTGTCCCGCTGTGTTCTGCTGTGTCCGCCTCTGTGTCCCCCGCTGTGTCCTGCTGTGTACCCGCTGTGTCCCCACTGGGTCCCGCTGTGTCTCGCTGTGTCCCCGCTGTGTCCTGCTGTGTCCCCGCTGTGTCCCGCTGTATTCCGCTGTGTCCCCGCTGTGTCCTGATGTGTACCGCTGTGTCTGCCTCTGTGTACCCCGCTGTGTCCTGCTGTGTCCTCGCTGTGTCCACCACGGTTTCGCGCTGTTTCCCCCGCTGTGTTACCTGCTGTGTCCATTGATGTGTCCCCAGCTGAGTCTCGCTGTGTCCCCCTCTGTCCCGCTGTGTCCTGCTGTGTCCCTCTGTGTCGCCGCCTGTGTCCCCCTGTGTCTCCGCTGTTTCCCACTGTGACCTCCGCGCTGTCCTGCTGTGTCCCCGTTATCCACCGGTGTGTCCCCTCTGTCCCCCGCTGTGCCCCGCTTTGTCCCGCTGTGTCCCGATGTGTCCCTCTATGTCGCCGCTTTTTCACTGCTGTGTCTCGCTGTGTCCCGCTGTGTCCACGCTGTGTCACGCTCTGTCCAAGGCTGTGTCCCGCTGTGTCCCCTGCTGTGTTCCGTTGTGTCGCTGCTGTGTCCCGATGTGTCCCCGCTGTGTCCCCGGTGTGTCCCGCTGTGTACCCGCTGTGTCCCCCACTGTGTCCCCGCTGTGTCCCACTCTGTCCACACTGTGTCCCGGTTTGTCCTGCTGTGTCCCTCGCTGTGTCCCGCTGTGTGCCCCCTTTGTTCCCCTCTGTGTCCCGCTGTGTCCCCTCCTGTGTCTCCGATGTGAGCCGCTGTGTTCCCGATGTGTAACGCTGGGTCCCCATTTGTGTCCCGCTGTGTCCCCCGCTGTGTCCCCGCTATGTCCCGCTGTGTCCCCCTGTGTCCTGCTGTGTCCCCTGCTATGTCCGACGCTGTGTCCCGCTGTGTCCCGCTGGGGCCTTGCTGTGCCCCTGCTGTGTCCCTCTGTGTCCCGCTTTGTCCTCGTTGTGTCCCCTGCTATA
>NW_012321870.1:0-1604 GCF_000151885.1 Dipodomys ordii
AAAGTAGGAGTTTAAATGGATACTAATGCCGATTGGGAGTCGATGAGAAACAATATATACAGAGAATCTTCTCCGATGCCGTTGCAAAGTGACTAGTTATCTAATCTGTTTGGAAATCCGGAGGATTGCTTGATGACGGCTAAGTGAGTACGGAGGAGAATAAGATGTGATGCAGATGGGGTAGCAGGTATAATTAATAGAAGCAGGAACCGTTGTTGAAGCTGAGGAGGAGTAGTGGTAGCTGAAGCCGTAGAGATATCACTAGCTGATGGAGGTGCTGAATGAGTTGCTTGAGTAGCTGATGTAGCTGAAGCAGAAGGAGAAGAAGATGGATAAGTAGCAGAATCAGAAGATGCAGAAGGAGTAGTAGAAAGAGAATCCTCGAAGAGAAGCAGTACGATTAGCATGAGATGCAGAAGATTCTTATTGGGATAAGCAGAAGAAGAAGAAACAGAAGATTTAGATGGAGCAGAAGCAGAAGGAGGAGTAGAAGCAGAAGGAGAAGCAGAAAGAGAAGCAGGAAAAGCAGAAGAAGCAGATGCAGGAGAAGCAGAATCAGAAGAAACAGGAGAAGGACAAGGAGCAGAAGCAGAAGGAGAAGCAGAAAAAGAAGCACTAGTAGCAGGAAAAGCAGAAGAAGCAGAAGGAGTAGAAGAAGAAGAAGAAGAAGAAGAAGAAGAAGAAGAAGAAGAAGAAGAAGAAGAAGAAGAAGAAGAAGAAGAAGAAGAAGAAGAAGAAGAAGGAGAAGGAGAAGGAGAAGAAGAAGGAGAAGGAGAAGCAGTAGAAGCAGAAGAAGCAGAAGCAGGAGAAGCAGAAGCAGAAGAAAAAGAATAAGCATAAGAAGCAGAATCAGAGGGAGAAGCAGAAGAAGGAGAAGCAGAAGCAGAAGAAGCAGCAGAAGGAGAAGCAGAAGCAGAAGAAGTTGCAGAAGGAGAAGCAGGAGAAGCAGAAGAAGGAGAAGGAGAAGGCGAAAGAGAAGGTTTAGGAGTAGGAGAGGCAAAAGGATAAGCAGAAGCAGAAAGAGACGCAGAAGGAGAAGCAGCACGAGAAGTAGGAGAAGCAGGAGAAGCAGAAGCAGGAGAAGCAGAAGAAACAAAGACGCAGAAGCAGAATGAGAAGCAGAAGGAGAAATTGAAGCAGAAGCAGAATCAGGAGAAGCAGAAGCAGAAGGAGAAGAAGAAGAAGGAGAAGGAGAAGCAGAAAGAGAAGCAGAAAGAGAAGCAGCACGAGAAGTAGGAGAAGCAGGAGAAGCAGAAGCAGGAGAAGCAGAAGAAACAGAAGACGCAGAAGGAGAATGAGAAGCCGAAGGAGAAATTGAAGCAGAAGCAGAAGCAGAAGGAGAAGCAGAAGCAGAAGGAGAAGCAGAAGAAGGAGAAGGAGAAGCAGAAAGAGAAGCACAACGAGAAGCAGGAGAAGCAGAAGCAGGAGAAGCAGACGCAGAAGAAACATAGGAAGGAGAAGAAGCAGAAGGAGAAGCAAAAACACAAGGAAAAGCAGAAAGAGAAGCAGAGAAGCAGAAGAGGCAGCAGCAGGAGAAGCAGAAGCAGAACCTGAAGCAGAAAGAGAAGCAGGAGAAGCAGAAGAAGCAGAATCTGGTGGAGCAG
>NW_012321872.1:0-1604 GCF_000151885.1 Dipodomys ordii
ATGATGTAACAAAAGTCTTCAGTAGGTCTGCCCCAGGCCAGATTTTCATCCAATTTGGAGGTAGTTCATGTTCATAGTCATGTACCCGTCAGACTTTCTCATGGGTATTGATTTATCAGTGTTGGGCTGACTCCCTCTGCCTTGCGTATCATGTAATGATAGAAGCGTTTTGTTCACCAAAGGTCACGATAGAAGCAAGCAGTCAATATTGCACGGTCCGTCCGTCACCCAATCCAGTAGTGAAGTATTCACCCCTAAGCAATTTCACAAAAAGATGGCAAGAGTTTCCCCGAGAGAAAGAGGTGGAGAAGTAAGTTAGCTCTTGCAGACCTTGTCTCCCTCTCCCCTCCCCACGCCGCCCCCCGCCTTCGGGCTTCCCTGGAGTCCTGCTCCTAATTATCTCTTTAATATCTCTTTATCTTCCAGCCCCTGCTTCCTGACCGGATGGTGATATCTGAAGCACTCAGCGGCAACCAGACAGCCAGTGGGGAACGCGAGCCATCCATGCAGGTGGCGTAACCGTCCATCCTCACCCCCCCGACAACGCAGGCGATTACTCGACCACGACCACCTCCGACCCCCCCTGCACCAAAATCCACAACCCTACCCTCGGAACAAAATAAAACAAATTTGCTTGAATCTCACGCTGCCTTTTGTTTGTAATTGACGCAATAGGCGAAGGGGAGGGATCTCATTTCTAGTGCCTGACGGGGGGGAGGGGGGAGGGGGCGGGGGAATTGGAGAGGAGAGAAGAGGGGGCAGAGGGCATCTCAGTGTATCTGTGTGTGTGCGTGCGTGCATCTTTGAGGAAACTCAAAGATCGGACGCGACAGAGCATGTATGTAGTCCAGCCGGACCAATTCACCACGTCTCTGTCTCTTGTCTCTCTGTTTCTGTTTCTCTATTTCTCTCTCTGTGTCCTGTCTGTCTGTCTGTCTGTCTGTCTCTCTCTCTCTCTCTCTCTCTCGTTTGAATTCTCTCTCCCGCCCGCCCGCCCGCTCGCACTCCCACCCTCCTTTTCCTCTCGACTTGCCAGTCAATCCTGGGGCTTGAGCTACTGTACTGGCGCTCCAACACACAACGGTCCCACTCCGAGCCTGCCTGCCTGCCTGCCTGCCTATGCATGGGCCCCATACTCCAACGAGGCACATCATCATCCCCACCCCACCCCTTCTCTGAAAAGAAGGCAGTCTCTCTCGGGGCCAGCCAGCCTGGGCCGGTTTTCTCAGTCAGTCAGTGCATGGTTTGTTTGTTCTTTTTTTTCCCCCATGCATTTCGTGAGAGAAAACTGCAATTCACAAAACCACCACTAGATGGCGCGCGTTCGCCGTCGACAAGGTGGATGGGGCGGCGGGAGGGGCAAAACACGGGTCGGGTCAGTCACTCACTCAGTCAGTCAGTGCTCACCTACCCGGCAGTGGGGAGTGAGAGTTCTGACATACACATACATATAGGTTGTTATGATTCATTATTATCATCATTTGCTTTTCCTCTGTCGTAGCCATGACGACGCGGAGGGGGGAGGGCGGGGTTTCGACCGCCAGCCGACGTGTTGCGGAGGGGGAGGGGGAGGGGGAGTAGTCGCTCGTTCCCTGGATAGATCC
>NW_012321873.1:0-1604 GCF_000151885.1 Dipodomys ordii
GTAGCTGAAGAAGCTGAAGATGCTTAACCAGAAAGAGAAGCAGAAGGATTAGCATTTGATCGAGAAGGAGAAACTTAAGGAGAAGCAGAAGGAGACGCAGGATATGCTTTAGAAACTGAAGCAGACGGAGAAGAAGGAGAAGGAGAAGCCGAAGCATAAGAATATTCAGAAGGAAAAGCACAAGCATAAGGAGATGCAGAAGGAGAAGAAGGAGATGCAGAAGAAGCTGAAGCAGAAGGAGAAGAAGAAGGAGAAGAATCAGAATCAGAAGAAGCAGAAGCAGAAATAGATAGAGAAGCTGACGAAGAGAAGCAGAACGAGAAGCAGGAGAAGCAGGAGAAGCACAAGCGGGAGAATCAGAAGAAGAAGAAACAGAAGAAGGAGAAGGAGCAGAAGCAAAAGGAGAAGCAGAAAGAGAAGCAGGAAAAGCAGAAGAAGCAGAAGCAGGAGAAGCAGAAGGAGAAGAAACAGGAGAAGGACAAGAAGCAGAAGCAGAAGCAGAAGGAGAAGCGGAAACAGAAGGAGAAGCAGAAAGAGAAAGAGGGGAGGCCGAAGAAGCAGAAGCAGGAGAAGCAGAAGAATAAGAATCCGAAGAAGCAGAAGCAGAACCTGAAGCAGAAGGAGAAGCAGGAGAAGCAGAAGAAGCCGAATCTGGAGAAGCAGAAGCAGAAGCACTAAGAGAATCAAAAGCAGGAGGAGAAGAAGAAGAAACAGAAGAAGCAGAAGCAGTAGCAGTTGCAGCAGAAGCAGAAGGAGAAGCAGAAGGAAAAGCAGAAGAACGAGAAGGAGAAGGAGACACAGAAGGAGAAGCAGAAGGAGAATCAGAAGGAGAAGCAGAAGAAGCAGAAGGCGAAGCAGAAGGAGAAACAGAAGCAGAAGAAACAGCAGAAAGAGAAGCAGAAGCAGAAGAAGATGCAGAAGGAGAAGCAGGAGAAGCAGAAGAAGCAGAAGCAGAAGGAGAAGTAGAAGAAGGAGAAGGAGAAGGAAGAGCCGCAGAAGCAATAGGAGAAGCAGAAAGAGAAGCAGAAGAAGAATGAGAAGCAGAAAGAGAAGCAGTAGAAGCAGAAGAAGCAGGAAAAGCAAAATCAGAAGAAAGAGAAGAAGAAGAAGACGAAGAAGAAGAAGAAGAAGCAGCAGCAGCATAAGGAGAAGCATAAGGAGAAGTATAAGGAGAAGCAGTAGAAGCAGAAGAAGCAGAAGCAGGAGAAGTAGAAGCAGAAGAAAAAGAATAAGCAAAAGAAGCAGAAGCAGAAGCAGTGGGAGAAGCAGAAGAAGGAGAAGGAGAAGGAGCAGCAGAAGGAGAAAGAGAAGCAGAAAGAGAAGCAGAAACAGAAGGAGAACAAGAAGGAGAAGCAGGAGAATCAGAAGAAGCAGAAAGAGAAGGAGAAGAAGGAGAAGCAGAAGTAGAATCAGAAGAAACAGAAGAAAAAGAAGAAGAAGAAACAGAAGCAAAAAAAAAGAGAAGAAGGAGAAGAGCAGAAGCAGAAGCAGAAGGAGAAGCAGAAGCAAAAGGAGAAGCAGAAAGAGAAGCAGGAGAAGCAGAAGAAGCAGGAGAAGCAGAAGCAGAAGAAACAGGAGAAGCCGAAGAAGCAGAAGCTGAATCT
>NW_012321874.1:0-1604 GCF_000151885.1 Dipodomys ordii
AGATGAGTCCCCGGTGGTCACAGTTCAGCCAAATTGTTCCAGTTGTTCCCACAGTGTCACGGTTTTTCCCCCGATTATTTCCTGGGTGGGTTCCGGTGATACCCCGTGAGACCCCCGGTAGGATCACAATGTGTCCCATGCTAATCCACATAAGATCCAGATGAGTACCGTTATATCCTTGATGTATCCCCGGTATACCTGCTGTGTCCTTTGGTGTCCCAGCTGTCCCACGCGTTATCCTTGTGAGTCCACCGGTGGGTCCCGTGGGTCCCAGCGGTGTCCCCCATGAGTCCCGCGGTGTCCAGCAGTGTCCCCGCTGTGTCCCCGTTGTGTCCCGCTGAGTCCATGGTGTGTCCTCACTGTGTAACCGATAAGTCCCTATGTGTCCCCGCTGTGTCCCACTGTGTCCCCCGCTGTTACACCGCTGTGTCACCGCTGTGTCCTCAAGTGTACCGATGTGTCTTCGCTGTGTCCTTCTGTATCCCGATGTGTCCCCCGCTGTGTCCCCCACTATTTCCCTGCTGTGACTTGCTGTGTCCAGGCTCTGTCCCCCGCTGTGTCCCGCTGTGTCCCGCTGTGTCCCCCGCTGTGTCCCGCTGTGTCCCCGCTGTGTCCATGCTGGGTCCCGCTGTGTCTCGCTGTGTCCCTGCTGTGTCCCCGCTGTGTCCCGCTGTATCTCTGGCGTGTCCTCGCTGTGTAACTGCTATGTCCCTCTGTGTCCCCGCTGTGTTCCACTGTGTCCCGCAGTGTCCTCCCATGTCCCCACTGTGTCCTCGCTGTGTCCCCCGCTGTGTCCCACAGTGTCCCCGCTGTGTCCCCGCTGTGTCCTCCTGTGTCCCGCTGTGTTCTTGCTGTGACCCCCGCTGTGTCCCGGTGTGTCCCCACTGTGTCCTGCTGTTTCCCGCTGTGTCCCGCTGTGTCCCGGTGTGTCTTCGCTGTGTTCCACTCTGTCCCCACTGTGTCCCGCTTTGTCCCGCTGTGTCCCCCGCTGGGTCCCGCTGTTTGCCCCCTTTGTTCCCCTCTGTGTCCTGCTGTGTCCCCTGCTGTGTCCCCGCTGTGTCCCGCTGTGTCCCCGCTGTGTCCCGCTGTGTCCCCGCTGTGTAAAGGTGGGTCCCCCTTTGTGTCCCGCTGTGTCCCCCGCTGTGTCCCTGCTGTGTCCCGCTGTGTCCCCCTGTGTCCTGCTGTGTCCCCTGCTGTGTCCCCTGCTGTGTCCCGCTGTGTCCCGCTGTGTCCTTGCTGTGTGCCCTGCTGAGTCCCCTGCTGTGTCCCGCTTTGTCCTCGTTGTGTCCCCTGCTATATCCCGCTGTGTTCCCCACTCTGTCCCGCTGTGTCCCCGCTGTGTCCCACTGTGTCCCCCGCTATATCCTGCTCTGTCCCCCGCTGTGTCCCGCTGTGTCCCTGCTGTATCCCCGATGTGTCCCACTGTGTACCCCGCCGTGTCCGGCTCTGTCCCGCTGTGTCCCCCGCTGTGTTCTCCTCTGTGTCCTGCTGTGTCCGGCTGTGTCCCGCTGTGTACTAACCTGTGTCGCCGCTGTGTCCCCGCTGTGTCCTCGCTGGTGTCCCAGCTGGTGTCCCGGCTGTGTCCCCGTTGTTCCCCCGGTTTG
>NW_012321875.1:0-1604 GCF_000151885.1 Dipodomys ordii
TCATTGCTGCCAGCAGGCCTCTGGCTGTTCCGGGTGAACGTCTCCTTGTAAATCCCCTTTGGTTTCTTGTACACCTGTGAAGGTTGCCCAGGGAACGCAGTTTGCATTGCTGCACAATTGTGCCTGCATAGCTCTGCCGTGGTTGCAAATATTCAGGCGTGGCAGCCAGATATGCGGGTACCCGTAGGACACTGCCAGCGGACTGGGTATATCTGCTTCTCGTTCTTCTCACTTGAGGGGTACTGATTCCAGCTTTGACGGCTACACTCTACTCAACCGGAGGAGTAAGTTGAACCTCTACTTATGGCACTCTGTGAAAGTTTGGAGAACTAGAGCTCAGTTGTTTGGCACGCGACCCCACTGCCTACATCTGGCTCTAATTAATTCACTGCTTACATCTGGCTCTAATTAGTCCACGGTTGTGTTCAGCCGAATGACCTCTGCCAGGAACACTCAGAATGAGGTTCTGAGTTATTGCAACATAGGAGCGTTTCAGTGCTTTCAAGGCTGCTTAGGAAGAATTCCGGAATCTTGCTGCCGGCAGGCCTCTGGTGGCTCCGGGTGAACATCTCCTTGTAAATCCCCCGTGGTTTCCTGTAAACCCGTGATGTTTTGCCAAGGTACACAGTTTACACTGCTATGCGCTGGCATAGCTCTGCTGCGGTTATAAATATTCAGGTGTGGCAGCCAGATAGGCTGTTCCCCGTTGGAAACTGCCGGTGGACTGGGTATATCTGCTTCTCGTTCCTCTCACCTGAGTGCTACTGATTCCAGCTTTGAAGTGTAGCACTCTACTCAACGGGAGCAGTAAGTTGAATTTCTACTTATGGCACTCTGTGAACGTTTGGAGAACTAGAGCTAATTTTTCTGCCACGCGACCACGGCCCATCCAGCAGTATGGACGGCACTGCTTACATCTGGTTCTAATTAGTCCACAGTTGTGTTCAGCTGAATGACCTCTGGCAGGAACACTCAGAATGATGTTCTGAGTTATTGCAACATAGGAGCGTTTCACTGCTTTCAAGGCTTCTTAGGAAGAATTCCGGAATCTTGCTGCGGGCAGGCCTCCGGCTGTTCCGGGTGAACATCTCCTTGTAAATCCCCCGTGGTTTCCTGTACACCCGTGAAGTTTGTCCAAGGTACGCAGTTTGCATTGCTGAACAATTGCTCCTGGAAGGTCTGCCGCGGTTATAAATATTCAGGCAATGTAGCCAGATAGGCTGGTCCCCGTAGTACACTGCCAGCGGAATGGGTATATCTGCTTCCCGTTCTTCTCACCTGAATGCTACTGATTCCAGCTTTGACGGTTACACTCTACTCATCTGGAGAAGTAAGTGGAATCTCTACTTATGGTACTCTGTGAAAGTTTTGGAGAACAAGAGCTCAGTTGTTTGGCACGTGACCACACTGCCTACATCTGGCTCTAATTAATTCTCTGCTTACATCTGGCTCTAAATAATCCACGGGTTGTGTTCAGCCGAATGACCTCTGACGGGAACACTCAGAACAAGGTTCTGAGTAACTGCAACAAAGGAGCATTTCACTGCTTTCAAGGCTTCTTAGAGATTCCGGATCTGCTGCGGCAGCTCTGGCTGTGGGGATGA
>NW_012321876.1:0-1603 GCF_000151885.1 Dipodomys ordii
TCAGAAGGAGAGGAGCAGCAGAAGGAGAAGCAGAAGGAGAATCAGGAGGAGAAGCAGAAGAAGGAGAAGCAGAAGCAGAAGAAGAAGCAGAAGAAGAAGCAGAAGCAGAAGAAGATGCAGAAGGAGAAGCAGGAGAAGCAGAAGAAGCAGAAGCAGAAGGAGAAGCAGAAGTAGGAGAAGGAGAAGGAGAAGGAAGGGCAGCAGAATCAATAGGAGAAGCAGAAGGAGAAGCAGAAACAGAAGAAACAGAAGGAGAAGAAGCAGCAGAAGAAGAAGAAGCAGAAACCGAAGGAAAAGCAGAAAGAGAAGCAGGAGAAGCAATAGAAGCAGCAGCAGGAGAAGCAGAAGCAGAAGAAGCCGAAGAAGCAGAAGCAGAACCTGAAGCAGAAGGTGAAGCAGGAGAAGCAGAAGAAGCAGAATCTGGAGAAGCAGAAGGAGAAGCAGAAGCAGAAAGAGAAGCAAAAGCAGAAGGAGAAGCAGAAGAAACAGAAGAAGCAGAGGCAGTAGCAGAAGAAGCAGAAGATGCAGAAGCAGAAGGAGAAGCAGAAGGAAAAGCAGAAGAACGAGAAGGAGAAGGAGAAACAGAAGGAGAAGCAGAAAGAGAAGCAGAAGAAGGAGCAGGAGAAGGAAAAGCAGCAGGAGAAGCAGAAAGAGCAGCAGAAGGAGAAGCAGGAGATGCAGAAACAGGAGAAGCAGAAGCAGAAGCAACAGGAGAAGGAGAAGAAGCTGAAGCAGAAGGACAAGCAGAAACAGAAGGAAAAGCAGAAAGAGAAGGAGGGGAAGCAGAAGAAGCAGAAGCAGGAGAAGCAGAAGCATAAGAATCCGAAGAAGCAGAAGCAGAAGCTGAAGCAGAAGTAGATGCAGGAGAAGCAGAAGAAGCAGAATCTGGAGAAGCAGAAGGAGAATCAGAAGGAGAAGCAGAAGCAGAAAGAGAATCAAAAGCAGAAGGAGAAGCAGAAGAAACAGAAGAAGTAGAAGCACTAGCAGTTGTAGCAGAAGCAGAAGGAAAAGCAGAAGAACAAGAAGGAGAAGGAGAAAGAGAAGGAGAAGCAGAAGGAGAAGCAGAAAGAGAAGCAGGTAAAGCAGAATAAGAAGAAGCAGAAGGAGAATCAGAAGGAGAAGCAGAAGAAGGAGAAGGAGAAGCAGAAGAAGATGCAGAAGGAGAAGCAGGAGAAGCAGAAGAAGCAGAAGCAGAAGGAGAAAGACAAGCAGAAGCAAAAGGAGAAGCAAAAGAAGGAGAAGGAGAAGCAGAAGCAGAATAAGGACAAGCACAAGCAGAAGGAGATGCAGAAGGAGAAGCAGGAGAAGCAGAATAAGCAGAATCTGAAGTAGAAGAAAGAGAAAAAGCAGAAGAAGCAGAAGAGGAAGCAGCAGGAGAAGCAGAAGCAGAAGAAGGAGAAGGAGAAAGAGCAGGATTTGGAGTAGAAGAAACAGAAGGATAAGCAGAAGCAGAAAGAGAAGGAGAAGGAGAAGCAGGAGAAGCAGAAGTAGGAGAAGCAGAAGTAGAATGAAAAGTAGAAGAAGGAGAAATTGAAATAGAAGAAGATGCAGAAGGAGAAGTAGAAGCAGAAGTAGAAGGAGAAGCAGAAGAGGAGGAGAAGGA
>NW_012321877.1:0-1603 GCF_000151885.1 Dipodomys ordii
ACAACGGGACTCAGCGGGGGACACAACAGTACACAGCGGGACACAGCGGGGACACAGCAGGGACACAGTGGGGGATACAGGGATGACACAGCAGGACCCAGTGGGACCCAGCGTCGATACAGCAGGGACACAGCGGGACACAGAGGGTAAAAAAGCGAGGACACAGCGGAACACAGCGGGGACACAGCTGTAGACACAGCGGGACACAGTGGCGGACACAGCGGGACACAGCGGGGAACACAGCGAGGACACAGTGGGACCCTGCGCGACACAGCGTCGATACAGCGTGGACAGAGCGTTACACAGCGAGGTACACAGCTGTGAACACAGCGGGACACAGCGCGACACAGTGGGACACAGCAGGCACAAAGCTTGAGACACAGCGGGGTACAGAGCGGGAGACAGTGGGGGATACAGCGAGGACACAGCAGGACACAGCGCTGACACTGCGGGGGACACAGCGGTACACAGCGGGGAACACAGCAGGGGACACAGCGGGACACAGCGGGGGACACAGGGAGGACACAGCGGGACACAGCGGGGGACACAGCGAGGACACATTGGGACACAGCAGGGACACAGCGGGGACTCAGCGGGGGACACATCGGGATACAGCGGAGAACACAGCGAGGACACAGCGGGACACAGGGAGACACAGCGGGACACAGCGGGGGACACAGCGGGACACAGCGGGGAACACAGGGAGGACATAGCGGGACCCAGCGGGACCCAGCGCCGTTACAGCGGGAACACAGCGGGACACAGCGGGGTGCACAGCTGGGGACACAACGGGACACTCGGGGGACACAGCGATGACACAGCGGGACACAGCGGGACACAGCGGGGACACTGCGGGATCATAGTGGGACACAGCGGCGACACAGATGGGACTCAGCGGGACAAAGCGGGGGACACAGCGGGACACAGCTAGGGACACAGTGGGACACAGCGGGGACAAAGCTTGAGACACAGCGGGGTACAGAGCGGGAGACAGCGGGGGACACAGCGAGGACACAGCGGGACACAGCCCTGACACTGCGGGGGACACAGTGGGGGACACAGCCGGACACAGCCGGACACAGCGGGACACAGGGGGGACACAGCGGGACACAGCTCGGGACACAGCGAGGACACATTGGGACACAGCGGGGACACAGCGGGACTCAGCGGGGGACACAGCAGTACACAGCGGGACACAGCGGGACACAGCGGGGGACACAGAGGGGTAAACAGCGGGACACAGCGGGGAACACAGCGAGGATACAGCGGGACCAAGCGGGACACAGCGTCGATACAGCGGGGACACAGCGGGACACAGCGGGGTACACAGCTGGGTACACAACGGGACACAGCGGGGGACACAGCGAGGACACAGCAGAACACAGCGTGGGAAACAGCGAGGACACAGCGGGACACAGCGAGACACAGCGGGACACAGTGGGGACACAGCAGTAGACAAAGCGGGACACAGCGAGGACACAGCGGGTCACTACGGGGCACAGCGGGGGACACAGCAGGACACAGCGGGGGACACAGGGAGGACACAGTGGAACACAGCATGGGACAAAGCGAGGACACAGCGGCAAACAGCGAGACACAGCGG
>NW_012321878.1:0-1603 GCF_000151885.1 Dipodomys ordii
ATAAAATATGATTTCTACTATTTTGAGCTAGAAATCAAGAATTTTATAGTTTAGCAGTTCCTTTCACCAGGGAGGTATAAATTGATTATGAACTTGGAGTTTTCTTATTACAGTTACTTATTTTCTTTTTTTGTTGTTGTTGGTCATGGGGCTTGAACTCTGGGCTTGGGTGCTGTCCCTGCGCTCTTCCACTCAAGGCTAGTGCTCTATCACTTGGACCACAGTGCCACTTCCAGTTTACTAGTGGTTTATTAGAGATAAGAGTCTCACAGTCTGTCCTGCCAAAGCTGGCTTTGAACCACAATCCTCAGATCTCAGCCTCCTGAGTAGCTAGCATTATAGGCGTGAGCCACCGGTGTCCGGCTTAGTTACCTATTTTCTAACAAAGATAAAGGAAATATTATTAGAGTGTGCACAATAATTTTGGGAATTTTCCTAGAATTAGTAGACTGAGTGCTGGTATTTAGTTAAAAAATAGAATGAGGTTAGTTCATATAGTGGGAATGGAACACAGGCTAACACTTACCGTGTGTAGAATGTTGTACTAGTAATTCCAACTCTGAAGACTTAAATATCATCACCTTAGAATTAAAAATAGAAATAGTTTCACTTTATGGGATTATTGTGACGATTAAATTAGATACCACAGGTAAAGTACTTGGAAAAACAAGAGTTTGATACTTTCTAACTTTTATTTTATCATGTGATATATTCTAATATTTTACTGTGATTTTTATATTGTCTATTTAGGATATGCAAAGTGATGTATTGATATACATTGCGTTGTTCACTTTTCTGTCATTATGAGGAAAATACTTGCAAAGAAAATTTCTGAGAAGGCAAGAATCATATTGACTCATGG
Source organism: Dipodomys ordii (assembly GCF_000151885.1). Lineage (NCBI taxonomy): Eukaryota > Metazoa > Chordata > Mammalia > Rodentia > Heteromyidae > Dipodomys > Dipodomys ordii. The sequence goes on from NW_012321878.1 coordinate 863, forward strand.
TTTAAGATCAGATGTCTCCATTGTTTTTAATTATATTTTTTATTAAATAGTTGTACGAAATGTTTTCCATTCAATGAATCAGTTTATAAGTAAAATGGATCTTTACATAACTTTCTCACATCTTTCAAAACCTCAACCCACTTTTGTTTTTATTAGTTTCATACTATCTGCATTGAATATTATGCTTCACTGTCTACTTCCATAAGTCTCTTTATTTCTTCCCTTTGATTTCCCCTCACATTTTCCAAGTGGTAGCCTCCTGGTATTCATTTTGTTGGATTAAAAGTTCAATTTTATAAGAAATTACACCTGTTAAATACTCCTCTACAAATAGCATGCTTTGATTAATACTGTTGTTTAACTTGCATAAAATTCTGGCTTCTAAATACACATTCTTTTTGTGTCTGGCTGTGACTTCGTTTACTTAACATAATTTTAGTTCTATCCATTTCTTTGCAAATGCTGTAACAGTCTTTATAATGGATGGGTGCAATCCAATTGTGTATATGTGCAACACTTTCTCCAACGATCCCTCTGCTAAAGTGCATCTGGGCTGTTTCCATAAATTCTCTACAGTGAATAGGGCAGTAGTGAACATGATTGTGAGAGTGATTTTACGCTAACCTTTTGGAAAAATTCATCACTGTTTTTCTGGGAGCAATCCTCTAGCCAATTTTCCAGAATTAGCACATCTACATCACAACGTTTTTCAGGTCCTCAAAAACACAGGTACCCATCATG
>NW_012321879.1:0-1603 GCF_000151885.1 Dipodomys ordii
TCATGTGAGCATGAGGAAACTAATCAAAGAGTAATATAGGAATTGAGGGAGCGGGATAAGAATAGACAAAGTTCAATAGAGGCATTCATGGAATCCATAAACAGATAGCTGAAGGAATCCAGGGAGACCACAAAGGGAATTCTGAATGGAACCTGTCAGAAGAAAAGGGAATCCAAGGAAACCATAACCAATCAACTGAGTGATTTAAGAAAGAACACTGAACACCAAATTAAGGAAGTAAAGGAGTTCCTACAAGATCTTAAACAAAGCTCCAACAAAGAATTTGAAGCAATAAAGCCGACCAATTAGAAGGAAAAGAAATAAAAAACAAAGTAGAAAGTCTTGACAGTAGGTTAGACCATGCAGAAGATCAAATCTTGGGGATTGAAGACAGCCTAGATATTATAGAGAAAGAATATACAACTATCCAAGACAAATCCAAGAAATATGATAGATCTGTTCAACATTTGGAAGACACCATCAGAAGGCCTAATCTGAGGATAGTGGGTGTAGAGGAGTACCTAGAAACAGAAGTTAATGCTCTAGGAAATTTATTTAACAGGATCCTAGCAGAGAACTTCCCAAACATGCAAAAAGATAGGCCTATTGAGATACAAGAAGCTTTTAGAACCCCAAATAGACCAGAACAGAATAGGACATTCCACCATCACATTATAATCTGCACAGGATCAACACAGGATCAAGGAAAGGATCCTTAAAGCGGTCAAGGAGAAAAGATCAATCACATATAAAGGGAAACCAATTAGAATCACCTCAGATTTCTCAGCAGAGACAATTAAAGCAAGAAGAGCCTGAAATGATGTGACACGCCCTAAAGACAAACAACTATCAACCAAGAATAATGTACCCAGCTAAACTATCCTTCATAATGGAAGGTCAAATAAAAACCTTCCATAGCAAAGAAAAATTAAAACAATATATCTCCACCAAATCAGCCCTACAAAAATTACTTAAAGATGTCTTACACATAGAAAACCAAAAAGAGTACAATAAAGGCTAAGAAACAGCCCCCAAAAAGAGAATCCAAGAAGCATAGGAAGAACTCAGTAGGCATAGCCCCCAAGAAGGTGGATAATATGGCAGGAACTACAAAACACCTCTCAGTCCTAATTCTCAACATTGATGGACTTAACTCTCCAATTGAGCTACATAGACTGTCTGGTTGGATAAAAATCAAGGTCATTCTATATGCTGCCTTCAAGAGACACACTTTACCCACAAAAATAAACATATTCTGAAAGTGAAAGGTTGGAATAAAATCTACCAAGTGAAACGCCCCCCCCCCAACCAGACAGGAGTTGCAATCCTAATATCAGATAAAATAGACTTCAAATTTAAATTAGTGAGAACAGATAAAGAAAGTTACTACCTACCAATTAAAGGATCTCTCCTTCAGGAGGATATTATAATTCTAAATATCTATTTACCAAGCAACAGAGCGCTCAAATTTATCCAAGAACACTACTTTCCCTCAAATCTCACATAGTCCAATGACAGTAATTGTTGGGGACTTTAACAAACCACTATCCCTGCTGTATAGATCAAACCGGCAAAACTCAACAGAGAAACCACAGATCTAAAC
>NW_012321880.1:0-1603 GCF_000151885.1 Dipodomys ordii
CTGCGTCTCTTTCTGCTTCTGCTTATCCTTTTGCTTCTCCTACACCTAATCCTTCTCTTTCGCCTTCTCCTTCTTGTTCCTCTGCTTGTCCTGGTGCTTCTGCTTCTGCTTATTCTACTATTTCTGTTTCTTCTGCTTCTGCTTCAGATTGTGCTTCTTCTGTTTCTCCTTCTGCTTCAGATTCTGCTTCTGCTTCTTCGGCTTCTCCTGTTTCTTCTGCTTCTGCTTCTCCTGCTTCTGCTGCTTCTCCTGCTTCTCTTTCTGCTTCTCCTTCTGCTTCTGCTTCTCCTTCTGCTTCTGCTTCTGCTCTTCTCCTTCTTCGGTTTCTTTTGCTTCTGTTTCTTCTGCTTCTTCTTCTTCTGTTTCTTCTGATTCTACTTCTGCTTCTCCTTCTTCTCCTTCTCTTTCTGCTTCTTCTGATTCTCCTGCTTCTCCTTCTTGTTCTCCTTCTGTTTCTGCTTCTCTTTCTGCTTCTGCTTCTCCTTCTGCTGCTCCTTCTCCTTCTTCTGCTTCTCTCACTGCTTCTGCTTCTGCTTCTTTTGCTTATTCTTTTTCTTCTGCTTCAGCTTCTCCTGCTTCTGCTTCTTCTGCTTCTACTGCTTCTCCTTATACTTCTCCTTATGCTTCTCCTTATGCTTCTCCTTATGCTTCTGCTTCTTTCTTCTTCGTCGTCTTCTTCTTCTTCTCTTTCTTCTGCTTCTGCTATTCCTGCCTCTTCTGCTTCTACTGCTTCTCTTTCTGCTTCTTGTCCTTCTCCTGTTTCTTCTCCTTCTGCTTCTCCTGCTTCTGCTTCTTCTGCTTTTCCTGCTTCTCTATCTGCTTCTCCTTCTGCTTCTGCTCCTTCTCCTTCTTCTGTTTCTTCTTCTTCTGCTTCTCCCGCTCGTGCTTCTTCTGCTTCTCCTGCTTCTCGTTCTGCTTCTCTTCGTCGGCTTCTCTTTCTATTTCTGCTTCTTCTGATTCTGATTCTTCTCCTTCTTCTTCTCCTTCTGCTTCTGTGTCTTCTGCATTTCCTACTTCTCCTTCTGCATCTCCTTCTGCTTGTGCTTTTCCTTCTGCTTCTTCTTCTGCTCTGGCTTCTCCTTCTCCTTCTTCTGCTTCTCCGTCTGCTTATGTTTCTTCTGCTTTTCCTGCTTCTCCTTCTGCTTCTCCTTCTATTTCTCCTTCTCGTTCTTCTGCTATTCCTTCTGCTTCTCTATCTGCTTCTGAATCTTCAGCTTCTTCTGCTACTGCTTCTGCTTCTGCTTCTTCTGTTTCTTCTGCTTCTCCTTCTGCTTTTGCTTCTCTTTCTGCTTCTGCTTCTCCTTCTGGTTCTCCTTCTTCTCCAGATTCTGCTTCTTCTGCTTCTCCGGCTTCTCCTTCTGCTTCAGGTTCTGCTTCTGCTTCTTCTGCTTCTATTTCTGCTTCTCCTTCTGTTTCTGCTTCTCTTTATGCTTCTGCTTCTTATCCTTCTTCTATTTCTTTTGATTTTGCTTCTGCTTCTCCTGCTTCTCCTTCTGTTTCTCCTTATGCTTCTCCTTCTGCTTCTCCTTCTTCTGCTTCTACTACTGCTTCTGCTTCTCCTTCTGCATCTTCTTCTGTTTCAATTTCTCCTTCTTCTGCTTTC
>NW_012321881.1:0-1603 GCF_000151885.1 Dipodomys ordii
CGAGGAGAAGAAGGGAAGCAGAAGAAGCAGAAGCAGAAGGAGAAGGAGAAGCAGAAGCAGAAGAAGAAGCATAAGGACAAACACAAGCAGAAGGAGATGCAGAATGAGAAGCAGGAGAAAGAGAAGAAGCAGAAGCTGAAGGAGAAGCAGAAGTAGGAGAAGGAGAAGGAGGAGAAGCAGAAGCAGAAAGAGAAGCAGAAGCGGAATGAGAAGCAGAAACAGAAGCAGGAGAAGCACAAGAAAAAGAAGCAGGAGAAGCCGAAAGAGAAGAAGCAGAAACAGAAGCAGAAGTAGGAAGCAGAAGCAGAAGGAGAAGCAGCAGAACAAGTAGAACCAGAAATTCAGGCAGGAGAAACAGAAGAAGCAGAAGCAGCAGCAGAAGGAGAAGCAAAAAGAGAAGCAGAAGAAGAAGAACCAGCAAAAGGAGAAGCAGCAGAAGAAGCAGAAAAACAAGCAGGAGAAGGAGAAGCAGAAAGAGAAGTAGAAGCAGAAGAAGCAGAAGAAGAAGAAGAAGAAGCAGAAGAAGCATAAGAAGCAGAAGCAGGAGAAGCAGAACCAGAAGAAAAAGAAGAAGCATAAGAAGCAGAAGCAGAGGGAGAAGCAGAAGAAGGAGAAGGAGCAGCAGAAGGAGAAGCAGAAGGATAATCAGGAGGAGAAGCAGAAGAAGGAGAAGCAGAAGCAGAAGAAGAAGCAGAAGAAGAAGCAGAAGCAGAAGAAGATGCAGAAGGAGAAGCAGGAGAAGCAGAGAAGCAGAAGCAGATGAGAAGCAGAGTAGGAGAAGAGTCGAGAAGAGCAGCAGATCATAGAGAGCAGAGAGAGCAGAGCAGATGAGAGCAGAAGAGAGCAGTGAGCAGAGAGCAGGAAGCAGAGCGGAGAAGAGAGAGAGACGAGAGAGAGAGAGAGAGAGTACAGAGAGAGAGAGAGAGAGAGAGAGAGAGACGAGAGAGAGAGAGACGAGAGAGAGAGAGAGAGAGAGAGAGAGAGAGAGAGAGAGAGAGAGAGAGAGAGAGATACTACGATTACACTCTAATTACGACATCACCCACTAAACACACACACACACACACACACACACACACACACACACGAGAGAAATGTGTAGGTACTACAATTACACTGTAATTAAGACTTCAGCCACTAAATACTTTTGTGCCTGGGCATTGGTGGCTCATATAGGTAATCTTAGTTACTTAGGAGGCTGAGACCTGAGGATCTCAATTCAAAGCCAGCCTAGGCAGGAAAGTCAGTGAGCTTCTTACCTCCAACTAACTTCCAAAATGTCAGAAGTGGAGCTGTGGCTCAAGTGGCAGAGCTAGCCTAGAGGAAAAAAGAAAGCTCAAGAACAGTGTCCAGGCCCTGAGTTCAAGTCCCAGGACTATACACATACACATGTGCATACACAGAAGAAAAGGCTTTTGTGGAATTCTATACTTGCTGGAATTTTATTCCCAAAGATTTTTTTGTTTTTTGGGATCCGGTCGTGGGGCCTGAACTCTGAGCCTGGGTGCTGTCCCTCAGCTCTTCAGCTCAAGGATAGCACTCTACCACTTGAGCCACAGCGCCACTTCCGGCTTTTTTCTTTTTGCTTATGTGATGCTGAGGA
>NW_012321882.1:0-1603 GCF_000151885.1 Dipodomys ordii
GTCCTCGCTGTGTCCCAACTGTGTCCCGCTCTGCCCCCCACTGTATCCCGCTGTGTCCACAGATGTGAACCATGCTGTGTAATGCTGTATCCCCGCTGTATCGACGCTGTGTCCCGCTGTGTCCCGCTGCGTCCTCGCTGTGTTCCCCGCTGTGTCCCGCAGTGTCCCCCGCTGTGTCTCCCGCTGTGTCCTCGCTGTGTCCCCCACTGTGTCCCGCTGTGTCCTCGCTGGGTCCTCCGCTGTGTCCTGCTGTGTCCCCTGCTCTGTCCCGCTGTGTCCTGCTCTGTCCCACTCTGTCCCTGCTGTGTCCCGCTGTGTACTGCTGTGTCCTCGCTATGTCCCCCGCTGTCTCCCGCTCTGTCCCCCACTGTGTCTCACGATTTGTCCTCGCTGTGTCCCACTGTGTCCCGCTCTGTCCCGCTGTTCCCCCACTGTGTCCCGTTGTGTCCACAGATGTGTACCACGCTGTGTAACGCTGTATCCCATCTGTATCGACGCTGTGTCCCGCTGGGTCCCGCTGGGTCCTCGCTCGGTCCACCGCTGTGTCCCACTGTTTCCACCGCTGTGTCCCGCTGTGTCCCCCGCTCTCTCCCCCTGTGTCCACCGCTGTGTCCCGCTGTTTCCCCCGCTGTGTCCCGCTGTGTCCTCGCTGTGTCCCCTGCTGTCTCCCGCTCTGTCCCCCGCTGTGTCTCACGCTTAGTCCCCGCTGTGTCCCACTGTGTTCCGCTGTGTCCCGCTGTGCCCCCACTGTGTCCCGTTGTGTCCACAGCTGTGTACCACGCTGTGTAACGCTGTGTCCCCGCAGTATCGACGCTGTGTCCCGCTGGGTCCCGCTGGGTCCTCGCTGTGTTCACGGATGTGTCCCGCAGTGTCCCCCGCTGTGTCCCCCGCTGTGTCCTCGCTGTGTTCCCCGGTGTGTCCCGCTGTGTCCTCGCTGGGTCCCCCACTGTGTCCCGCTGTGTCCCTCGCTGTGTCCCGCTGTGTCCCGCTCTGTCCCTGCTGTGTCCCGCTGTGTCCTGCTGTGTCCTCGCTGTGTCCCCTGCTGTCTCCCGCTCTGTCCCCCGCTACGTCTCACGATTTGTCCTCGCTGTGTCTCACTGTGTCCTGCTGTGCCCCCACTGTGTCCCGTTGTGTCCACAGATGTGTACCATGCTGTGTAACGCTGTATCCCCGCTGTATCGACGCTGTGTCCCGCTGGGTCCCGCTGTGTCCTCGCTGTGTTCCCCACTGTGTCCCGCAGTGTCCCCCGCTGTGTCCCCTGCTCTGTCCTCGCTGTGTCCCCCGCTGTGTCCCGCTGTGTCCTCGCTGGGTACCCCGCTGTGTCCCGCTGTGTCCTCGCTGGGTCCCCCGCTGTGTCCCGCTGTGTCCTCGCTGTGTCCCCCACTGTGTCCCGCTGTGTCCTCGCTGGGTCCCCCGCTGTGTCCCGCTGTGTCCCGCTGTGTCCCGCTCTGTCCCTTCTGTGTCCCGCTGTGTCCTGCTGTGTCTTCGATGTGTCCCCCGCTGTCTCCCGCTCTGTGCCCTGCTTCGTCTCACGATTTGTCCTCGCTGTAGTCCCACTGTGTTCCCCTGTGTCCCGCTGTGCCCCCACTGTGTCCCGTTATGA
>NW_012321883.1:0-1603 GCF_000151885.1 Dipodomys ordii
CTTGTTTATGTAAGAAGATTATGTATAAGCATATGCTTTCACTATTTGGTGTCTTTTTGTCATATTTTGTATCCTTATGCTTTCAGAGGTTTCCCTTTAAAAGAATACTAAATATTCTCTAGAAAAAACACTTATGTCATAATTATTTAGAAGTACTCCGTAGTATCATCTGGTGCATTGGGCAAATTCATTGAATAGTTATTGAAACATTTGAGACAATGTTATTGAAATAGTACAAAGTGCAGACTCTCTTTTAGGGGGAACTATAGTCAGAAGATGCCTTCATCCGTGGCATGCAAAACAAAAGGGACCTGGATAGTCTTTTCACAATATTAGTAGAGCCTGAACGTCAGAGACTCCCCCCGGCCCCCTCCCGCCTTCGGGCTTCCCTGGAGTCCTGCTCCTAATTATCTCTTTAATATCTCTTTATCTTCCAGCCCCTGCTTCCTGACCGGATGGTGATATCTGAAGCACTCAGCGGCAACCAGACAGCCAGAGGGGAACGCGAGCCATCCATGCAGGTGGCGTAACCGTCCATCCTCAACCCCCCCGCAGGCGATTACTCGACCACGACCACGACCTCCGACCCCCCCCCCCGCACCAAAATCCACAACCCTACCCTCGGAACAAAATAAAACAAATTTGCTTGAATCTCACGCTGCCTTTTGTTTGTAATTGACGCAATAGGCGAAGGGGAGGGATCTCATTTCTGGTGCCTGACGGGGGGGGGAGGGGGGAGAGGGCGGGGGAATTGGAGAGGAGAGAAGAGGGGGCAGAGGGCATCTCAGTGTATCTGTGTGTGTGCGTGCGTGCATCTTTGAGGAAACTCAAAGATCGGACGCGACAGAGCATGTATGTAGTCCAGCCGGACCAATTCACCACGTCTCTGTCTCTTGTCTCTCTGTTTCTGTTTCTCTATTTCTCTCTCTGTGTCTCTCTTTGTCTCTGTCTGTCTGTCTGTCTGTCTGTCTGTCTGTCTCTCTCTCTCTCTCTCTCTCTCTCGTTTGAATTCTCTCTCCCGCTCGCCCGCCCGCCCGCACTCCCTCCCGCCTTTTCCTCTCGACTTGCCAGTCAATCCTGGGGCTTGAGCTACTGTACTGGCGCTCCAACACACAACGGTCCCACTCGGAGCCTGCCTGCCTGCCTATGCATGGGCCCCATACTCCAACGAGGCACATCATCATCCCCACCCCACCCCTTGTCTGAAAAGAAGGCAGTCTCTCTCGGGGCCAGCCAGCCTGGGCCGGTTTTCTCAGTCAGTCAGTGCGTGGTTTGTTTGTTCTTTTTTTTCCCCCATGCATTTCATGAGAGAAAACTGCAATTCACAAAACCACCACTAGATGGCGCGCGTTCGCCGTCGACAAGGTGGATGGGGCGGCGGGAGGGGCAAAACACGGGTAGGGTCAGTCACTCACTCAGTCAGTCAGTCCTCACCTACCCGGCAGTGGGGAGTGAGAGTTCTGACATACACATACATATAGGTTGTTATGATTCATTATTATCATCATTTGCTTTTCCTCTGTCGTAGCCATGACGATGGGGAGGGGGGAGGGCGGGGTTTCGACCGCCAGCCGACGTGTTGCGGAGGGGGAGGGGGAGGTGA
>NW_012321884.1:0-1603 GCF_000151885.1 Dipodomys ordii
TGTCGCATCTTTGTATCTTCAACATGCAAGATTTTTCACAAGAGAAAAAAGACAGTTTCGTCAGCTACCGCCTTTTTCAGTGTTAAGGAATCCCATGGGCACTTTAATTAACTTTTTATAACACATAGCAACTCACTTTACAATCTTCAAAAACAAATTCTCAAAAATACATTCTAGATAGAATAAGCCTATGATAGGATTGAAAGTCAATTCTAACCTAGGAGAATGGAGGTGTATTGTGTAAGTATTCTTTGTATACTCATCCCTTCCCTCTTTCCACCTTCCTATCTTTCCTGTTATAGGGGGTATTTGAAAGACCCTCCCCCTCCGCAACACGTCGGCTGGCGGTCGAAACCCCGCCGTCCCCCCTCCCCGTCGTCATGGCTACGACAGAGGAAAAGCAAATGATGATAATAATGAATCATAACAACCTATATGTATGTGTATGTCAGAACTCTCACTCCCCACTGCCGGGTAGGTGAGGACTGACTGACTGAGTGAATGACTGACCCGACCCGTGTTTTGCCCCTCCCGCCGCCCCATCCACCTTGCCGACGGCGAACGCGCGCCATCTAGTGGTGGTTTTGTGAATTGCAGTTTTCTCTCATGAAATGCATGGGGGAAAAAAAGAACAAACAAACCACGCACTGACTGACTGAGAAAACCGGCCCAGGCTGGCTGGCCCCGAGAGAGACTGCCTTCTTTTCAGAGAAGGGGTGGGGTGGGGATGATGATGTGCCTCGTTGGAGTATGGGGCCCATGCATAGGCAGGCAGGCAGGCAGGCAGGCTCGGAGTGGGACCGTTGTGTGTTGGAGCGCCAGTACAGTAGCTCAAGCCCCAGGATTGACTGGCAAGTCGAGAGGAAAAGGAGGGAGGGAGTGCAGGCGGCCGGGCGGTTGGGCGGGCGGGCGGGAAAGAGAATTCAAAAGAGAGAGAGAGAGAGAGAGAGACAGACAGACAGACAGACAGACAGAACAAAGAGAGACACATAGAGAGAAATAGAGAAACAGAAACAGAGAGACAAGAGACAGAGACGTGGTGAATTGATCCGGCTGGACTACATACATGCTCTGTCGCGTCCGATCTTTGAGTTTCCTCAAAGATGCACGCACGCACACACACAGATACACTGAGATGCCCTCTGCCCCATCTTCTCTCCTCTCCAATTCCCCCGCCCCCTCCCCCCTCCCCCGCCGTCAGGAACCAGAAATGAGATCCCTCCCCTTCGCCTATTGCGTCAATTACAAACAAAAGGCAGCGTGAGATTCAAGCAAATTTGTTTTATTTTGTTCCGAGGGTAATGTTGTGGATTTTGGTGCTAGTGGGGGGGTCGGAGGTCGTGGTCGTGGTCGAGTAATCGCCTGCGGGGGGAGGTTGAGGATGGACGGTTACGCCACCTGCATGGATGGCTCGCATTCCCCTCTGGCTGTCTGGTTGCCGCTGAGTGCTTCAGATATCACCATCCGGTCAGGAAGCAGGGGCTGGAAGATAAAGAGATATTAAAGAGATAATTAGGAGCAGGACTCCAGGGAAGCCCGAAGGCGGGGGGTTGCGGGGGGAGGGGGGTGGGAGAGAATGGTGGAGAGGAGGGGAGACCGATCT
>NW_012321885.1:0-1603 GCF_000151885.1 Dipodomys ordii
GATGAAGGGAAGGATCATACCCAGAAGGAGAAGCCGGAATGTGTAGCAGAAAGTTGAAGCTGTTAAATCAGAGTAGGTGAAGCTGTTGATGCTGATGGAGAAGATTCAGGAGAAGGACATGTAGCAGAATGAGAATGCAGTTGATAGCATAAGAGGCAGGAATAGCAGAAGCAGAAGAAAGAGAAGAAGAAGAAAACTGTAAGAAGAAGAAGAAAAAGAAGCAGCAGCATAAGGAGAAGCATAAGGAGAAGTATAAGGAGAAGCAGTAGAAGGAGAAGAAGCAGAAGCAGGAGAAGCTGAAGCAGAAGAAAAAGAATAAGCAAAAGAAGCAGAAGCAGTGAGAGAAGCAGAAGAAGGAGAAGGAGCAGCAGAAGGAGAAGCAGAAGCAGAAAGAGAAGCAGAAACAGAAGGAGAACAAGAAGGAGAAGCAGGAGAATCAGAAGAAGCAGAAAGAGAAGGAGAAGAAGGAGAAGCAGAAGTAGAATCCGAAGAAACAGAAGAAGAAGAAGCAGAAGAAACAGAAGCAAAAGAAACAGAAGAAGGAGAAGAGCAGAAGCAGAAGCAGAAGGAGAAGCAGAAGCAGAAGGAGAAGCAGAAAGAGAAGCAGGAGAAGCAGAAGAAGCAGGAGAAGCAGAAGCAGAAGAAACAGGAGAAGCCGAAGAAGCAGAAGCAGAATCTGAAGCAGAAGGAGAAACAGAAGAAGCACAATCTGAATCAGAAGCAGAAGAAACAGAAATAGTAGAATAAACAGAAGCAGAAGCACCAGGACAAGCAGAAGAACAAGAAGGAGAAGGCGAAAGAGAAGGATTAGGAGTAGGAGAAGCAAAAGGATAAGCAGAAGCAGAAAGAGACGCAGAAGGAGAAGCAGCACGAGAAGTAGGAGAAGCAGGAGAAGCAGAAGCAAGAGAAGCAGAAGAAACAGAAGACACAGAAGCAGAATGAGAAGCAGAAGGAGAAATTGAAGCAGAAGGAGAAGGAGAAGCAGAAGGAGAAGCTGAAGAAGGAGAAGGAGAAGCAGAAAGAGAAGCACAACGAGAAGCAGGAGAAGCAGAAGCAGGAGAAGCAGAAGCAGAAGAAACATAAGAAGGAGAAGAAGCAGAAGGAGAAGCAGAAACAGAAGGAAAAGTAGAAATAGAAGCAGGAGCATCAGAAGAAGCAGCAGCAGGAGAAGCAGAAGCAGAAGAAGCAGAAGCAGAACCTGAAGCATAAGGAGATACAGGAGAAGCAGAAGAAGCAGAATCTGGAGAAGCAGAAGGAGAAGCAGAAGCAGAAAGAGAAGCAAAAGCAGAAGGAGAAGCAGAAGAAACAGAAGAAGCAGAAGCAGTAGCAGAAGAAGCAGAAGATGCAGAAGCAGAAGGAGAAGCAGAAGCAGTAGTAGAAGCAAAAGAAGGAGAAGCAGAAGGAGAAGCATAAAGAGAAACAGAAGGAGAAGCAGGAGAAGCAGAAGCAGGAGAAGCAGAAGCAGAAGAAAAAAAGAAGGAGAAGAAGCAGAAGCAGAAAGAGAAGCAGAAACAGAAGGAGAAGCAGAAAAAGAAGCAGAAGAATCCGAAGAAGCAAAAGCAGAACCTAAAGCAGAAGGAGAAGCAGGAGAAGCAGAAGAAGC
>NW_012321886.1:0-1603 GCF_000151885.1 Dipodomys ordii
GGATTAGGAGTAGGAGAAACAGACGGATAAGCAGAAGCAGAAAGAGAAGGAGAAGGAGAAGGAGAAGCAGGAGAAGCAGAAGAAGCAGAAGCAGGAGAAGCAGAAGCAGAATGAAAAGCAGAAGAAGGAGAAATTAAAACAGAAGAAGATGCAGAAGGAGAAGCAGAAGCAGAAGCAGAAGCAGAAGGAGAAGCAGAAGAAGGAGAAGGAGAAGGAGTAGCAGAAGGATAAGAATAAAGAGAAACAGAAGGAGAAGCAGGAGAAGCAGGAGAAGCATAAGCAGAAGAAATAGAAGAAGGAGAAGAAGCAGAAAGAGAAGCAGAAACAGAAGGAGAAGCAGAAATAGAAGCAGAAGAAGCCGAAGAAGCAGAAGCAGAACCTGAAGCGTAAGGAGAAGCAGAAGAAGCAGAATCTGGAGAAGAAGAAGGAGAACCAGAAGGAGAAGCAGAAGCAGAAAGAGAAGCAAAAGCAGAAGGAGAAGCAGAAGCAGTAGCAGAAGAAGCTGAAGATGCAGAAGCAGAAAGAGAAGCAGAAGGAATAGCAGAAGAACGAGAAGGAGAAGGAGAAACAGAAGGAGAAGAAGAAGGAGAAGCAGAAGGAGAATCAGGAAGGGCAAAAGAAGCAGAATCAGACGGAGAAGCAGGAAAAGCAGAAGAAGCAGAAGCAAAAGGAGAAGCAAAAGAAGGAGAAGGAGAAGCAGAGGCAGAAGAAGAAGCATAAGGACAAGCACAAGCAGAAGGAGATGCAGAAGGACAAGCAGGAGAAGCAGAAGAAGCAGAAGATGAAGGAGAAGCAGAAGTAGGAGAAGGAGAAGGAGGAGAAGCAGAAGCAGAAGGAGAAGCAGAAGCGGAATGAGAAGCAGAAAGAGAAGCAGGAGAAGCACAAGAAGCAGAAGCAGGAGAAGCCGAAAGAGAAGAAGCAGAAGAAGCAGAATCAGAAGCAGAAGTAGAAGCAGAAGCAGAAGGAGAAGCAGCAGAAGAAGTAGAACCAGAAATTCAGGCAGGAGAAACAGAAGAAGCAGAAGCAGAAGAAGAAGAAGAAGCAAAAAGAGAAGCAGTAGGAGAAGTAGAAGAAGCAGCAGAAGGAGAAGCAGCAGAAGAAGCAGAAAAACAAGCAGGAGAAGCAGAAGCAGAAAGAGAAGTAGAAGCAGAAGAAACAGAAGTAGAAGAAGAAGCAGTAAAAGCACAAGAAGCAGAAGCAGGAGAAGCAGAAGCAGAAGATAAAGAAGAAGCATAAGAAGCAGAAGCAGAGGGAGAAACAAAAGAAGGAGAAAGAGCAGAAGAAGGTGAAGCAGAAGGAGATGCAGAAGCAGAAAGAGAAGCAGAAACAGAAGGAGAAGAAGAAAGAGAAGTTGGAGAATCAGAAGAAGCAGAAGCAGAAAGAGATGGAGAAGAAGGAGAAGGAGAAGCAGAAGGAGAAGGACAAGCAGGAGAAGCAGAAGAAGCAGAAGCGGAAGGAGCCGAACAAGAAGAAGAAGAAGAAGAAGAAGAAGAAGAAGAAGAAGAAGAAGAAGAAGAAGAAGAAGAAGAAGAAGAAGAAGAAGAAGAAGAAGAAGAAGAAGAAGAAGAAGAAGAAGAAGAAACAGAAGAAAGAGAGGGATGAT
>NW_012321887.1:0-1603 GCF_000151885.1 Dipodomys ordii
TCTTGTATCTTTATGTACAGTCTGATTCATCTGAAGCTTAAAATTAGAATCATAAGAAATTAACTCTGTGATTTATCTGTAGATTAAGATGAAGAGGGAGAAATAGAAGTATTTCGAGTAGGAGGAGCAGAAGGAGATTCTGAAGCAGAATGAGTAGCTTTTGGATTAGCTTAAGGTTTTACTGAAGAAGGAGATTTTTGAGAAGCAGAGTCAGAAGCAGAATGAGAAGCACATGTAAGAGAAATTGAAGGAGAATGAGTCGGAGAAGCAGAAGGAGAAGTAGGAGAAGCAGAAGAAGAAGAATCATGAGAAGCAGAAGCAGAAGAAACATAAGAATGTGAAGAGCTGAAGCAGAAGCAAAAGGAGAAGCAGAAGCAAAAGGAGAAGCAGAAGAAGCAGAAGCTGAAGCAGAAGAAGAAAGAGAAAAAGCATAAGAAACAGAAGAAGAAGCAGCAGGAGAAGCAGAAGAAGAAGAAGAAGAAGTAGAAGAAGAAGAAGAAGAAGAAGAAGAAGAAGAAGAAGAAGAAGAAGAAGAAGAAGAAGAAGAAGAAGAAGAAGAAGAAGAAGATGGAGAAGGAGAAGGAGAAGAAGAAGGAGAAGCATTAGGAGAAGCAGTAGAAGCAGAAGAAGCAGAAGCAGGAGAAGCAGAAGCAGAAGAAAAAGAATAAGCATAAGAAGCTGAATCAGAAGGAGAAGCAGAAGGAGAAGGAGCAGCAGAAGGAGAAGCAGAAGCAGAAAGAGAAGCACAAACAGAAGGAGAACAAGAAGGAGAAGCAGGAGAATCAGAAGAAGTATAAGTAGAAGCAGAAAGAGAAGGAGAAGAAGGAGAAGCAGAAGTAGAATCAGAAGAAACAGAAGAAGAAGAAGCAGAAGAAACAGAAGCACAAGAAACAGAAGAAGGAGAAGAGCAGAAGCAGAAGCAGAAGGAGAAGCAGAAGAAGGAGAAGCAGAAAGAGAAGCAGGAGAAGCAGAAGAAGCAGGAGAAGCAGAAGAAGAAGAAACAGAAGAAGCCGAAGAAGCAGAAGCAGAATCTGAAGCAGAAGGAGAAACAGAAGAAGCACATTCTGAAGCAGAAGCAGAAGGAAGAGAAATAGAATAAACAGAAGCAGAAGCAGCAGGAGAAGCAGAAGAAGAAGAAGGAGAAGGCAAAATAGAAGGATTAGGAGTAGGAGAAGCAGAAGGATAAGCAGAAGCAGAAAGAGAAGCAGAAGGAGAAGCAGCACGAGAAACAGGACAAGCAGAAGAAGCAGAAGCAGGAGAAGCAGAAAAAACAGAAGACGCAGAAGCAGAATGAGAAGCAGAAGGAGAAATTGAAGCAGAAGGAGAAGAAGAAGCAGGAGAAGCTGGAAAAGCAGAAGTAGAAGAAACAGAACAAGCAGAAGAAGCAGAAGCAGAACGAGAAGCAAAAGAAGAAGAAGGAGAAAGAGAAGGATTAGGAGTAGGAGGAGCATAAGCAGAATTAGAAGCAGAAAGAGAAGCAGAAGGAGAAACAGAAGAAGCAGAAGCAGGAGAAGCAGAAGCAGAAGCAGAATGAGAAGCACAATAAGGAGAAATTGAAGGAGAAGGAGAATGGGACGGAGAAGCAGAAGGAAAAGTAGGAGAA
>NW_012321888.1:0-1602 GCF_000151885.1 Dipodomys ordii
GAAGCAGTTAGAGAAGTAGGGGAAGCAGAGGATGCCAGTAGCAGGAGAAGCTGAATCTGAAGTATTCTGAAGAAGCAGATAGCAGAACCTGAAGCAGAAGGAGAAGCAGGAGAAGGTAAAAGAAGCAGAATTTGGTCAAGCAGAAGGAGAAGCAGTAGGAGAAACAGATGCAGAATGAGAATCATAAGCAGAAGGAGATGCAGAAGATGTAGAAGCCGTTGCAGATGTAGCCGAAGCAGAACGAGAAGAAGAAGGAATAGCAGAAGAACAAGAAGGAGAAGGAGATACAGATGGAGTATCACAAGAAGAAGCAGAAAGAGAAGCAGGTAAAGCAGCAGAAGAAGAAGCAGAAGGAGTATCAGAAGGAGAAGCAGAAGAAGGAGAAGGAGAAGCAGAAGAAGATGCAGAAGGAGAAGCAGGAGAAGCAGAAGAAGCAGAATCAGAAGGTGAAGAAGGACAAACAGAAGAAGCAGAAGCTAAAGGAGAAGCAAAAGCAGGAGAAGGAGAAGCAGAAGCAGAAGAAGAAGCATAAGGACAAGCACAAGCAGGAGATGCAGAAGGAGGAGCAGGAGAAGCAGAAGAAAGAGAAGCTGAAGGAGAAGCATAAGTAGGAGAAGGAGAAGGAGGAGAAGCAGAAGCAGAAGGAGAAGCAGAAGCGGAATGAGAACAGAAAGAGAAGCAGGAGAAGCACAAGAAGCAGAAGCAGGAGAAGCCGAAAGAGAAGAAGCAGAAGAAGCAGAATCGGAAGCAGAAGTAGAAGCAGAAGCAGAAGGAGAAGCAGCAGAAGAAGTAGAACCAGAAATTTCAGGCAGGAGAAACAGAAGAAGCAGAAGCAGAAGGAGAAGCAAAAAGAGAAGCAGTAGGAGAAGTAGAAGAAGCAGCAGAAGGAGAAGCAGCAGAAGAAGCAGAAAAACAAGCAGGAGAAGCAGAAGCAGAAAGAGAAGTAGAAGCAGAAGAAGCAGAAGCAGAAGAAGAAGCAGTAGAAGCATAAGAAGCAGAAGTAGGAGAAGCAGAAGCACAAGATAAAGAAGAAGCATAAGAAGCAGAATCAGAGGGAGAAGCAGAAACAGAAGGAGAAGCAGAAAGAGAAAGAGGGGAAGCAGAAGAAGCAGAAGCAGGAGAAGCAGAAGCATAAGAATCCGAAGAAGCAGAACCTGAAGCTGAAGGAGAAGCAGGAGAAGCAGAAGAAGCCGAATCTGGAGAAGCAGAATGAGAAGCTGAAGTAGAAGCAGAAGCAGAAGCAGAAAGAGAATCAAAAGCAGAAGGAGAAGCAGAAGAAACAGAAGAAGCAGAAGCAGTAGCAGTTGCAGCAGAAGCAGAAGGAGAAGCAGAAGGAAAAGCAGAAGAACGAGAAGGAGAATGAGAAACAGAAAGAGAAGCAGAAGGAGAATCAGATGGAGAAGCAGAAGAAGCAGAAGGAGAAGCAGAAGGAGAAACAGAAGCAGAAGAAACAGCAGAAAGAGAAGCAGAAGCAGAAGAAGATGCAGAAGGAGAAGCAGGAGAAGCAGAAGAAGCAGAAGCAGAAGGAGAAGTAGAAGAAGGAGAAGGAGAAGGAAGAGCCGCAGAAGCAATAGGAGAAGCAGAAAGAGAAGCAGAAGCAGA
>NW_012321889.1:0-1602 GCF_000151885.1 Dipodomys ordii
GACTGTGAATCTAAAAATAAAGAGTTACATCTTTAATTACCAAAAAGAAACAAACAGAGAACTGCTAATCTTCTGATCCATATATAAAAATATGGCTTTTTTACACTTATTAGGATAATAGTAATCCATTGGTCTTAGGAACCAAAAATTTGGTGCAACTCCAAACTAAAGTAATAAACTTATACTCATTATCAATATTAGCTATATTCTTAATCTTGCTTCTACCCTTAATTTCTTCCCTCTTGTCACCTCCTAAATCCAACTTTCCAAAAAAAGTCACCTTATCAATTAAATACTCATTTCTAGTCAGTTTAATCCCCCTAATTATTTTTATAAACTCCAACAAAGAAGCATACATTTCAAACTGACACTGAATAACTATTCAATCCATAGAACTATATTCTAGCTTCAAACTAGACTTCCTATCAATTGTTTTTATTCCAATCGCACTTTACGTAACTTGATCAATTATAGAGTTTTCTTCATGGTATATGCACAATGACCCAAATATTAATCGATTCATACAGTATTTACTCATGTTTCTTATCACTATACTAATTTTAGTATCAGCTAACAATATATTTCAACTTTTTATCGGTTGAGAAGGTGTAGGTATTATATCTTTCCTTCTAATCGGATGATGATACGGACGACCAGACGCTAACACAGCAGCCTTACAAGCCATTATCTACAATCGTATTGGAGACATTGGATTTGTCTTAACAATAGCTTGACTATTCTCCAATTACAACTCATGAGACTTTCAACAAATCTTCTCAATAACTACAAACTCAAATATTCCTATTTTAGGACTTATTCTAGCAGCCACAGGAAAATCTGCCCAATTCAGCCTACACCCTTGATTACCCTCAGCTATAGAAGGCCCAACACCCGTATCTGCATTACTTCACTCTAGCACTATAGTAGTCGCAGGAATTTTTCTCTTAATTCGTTTTCATCCTATAATCGAAAATAATCAAACGATATTAACCATTATCTTATGTATTGGAGCCCTAACAACTCTATTCACAGCAATTTGTGCTCTTACACAGAATGATATTAAAAAAATTATCGCATTCTCAACTTCTAGTCAACTGGGATTAATAATAGTGACTCTAGGAATTAACCAACCATATTTAGCATTCCTCCATATCTGTACACATGCTTTCTTCAAAGCTATGTTATTCATGTGTTCTGGATCTATTATCCATAGCCTAAATGATGAACAAGATATCCGAAAAATAGGAGGAATAGCCAAATTACTTCCATTTACCACTTCAGCTCTAATCATCGGCAGCTTAGCATTAACAGGTATGCCTTTCCTCACAGGATTTTACTCTAAAGACCTAATTATTGAAGCAATAAACACGTCGTATACAAACGCCTGAGCCCTAATCATTACCCTAATTGCAACCTCACTTACTGCGGCCTACAGCACACGAATCATCTTCTTTGTCCTTACAAACTACCCACGATTCCAACCTATAACCCCAATTAACGAAAATCACCCTAACTTGATTTATCCAATTTTACGACTCTTACTCGGCAGCATCTTCGCAGGATATATTATTTCAAACTTTATTAATCCAATTAATACACCAA
>NW_012321890.1:0-1602 GCF_000151885.1 Dipodomys ordii
TCTGCTTCTCCTTCAGCATCAGATTATCCTTAAGCTTCTTATCAATATTCTGTATCTTCTTCTTCTGCTGCTTCTCCCGCTTCTGCTTATTCTACTTATCCTGCTTGTCCTTCTCCTTGTGCTTCTCCTTCTCCTTCATCTCCTTCTCTTTCTGCTTCTGCTTCTTCTGATTCTCCAACTCCTCCTTCTTCTTCTCCTTCTGTATCTGCTTCTCTTTATGCTTCTGCTTCTTCTGATTCTCCAACTAATCCTTCTTCTTCTCCTGTTTCTGCTTCTCTTTCTGCTTCTCCATCTCCTTCTGCTTCACCTTCTGCTGCTCTTTCTCCTTCTTCTGTTTTTCCCTCTGCTTCTGCTACTTATGCTTCTTCTTTTTCTTCTGGTTCTGCTTCTCCTGCTTCTGCTTCTTATGCTTCTTCTTCTTCTTCTTCTTCTTCTTCTTCTTCTTCTTCTTCTTCTTCTTCTTCTTCTTCTTCTTCTTCTTCTTCTTCTTCTTCTTCTTCTGCTTCTGCTTCTGCTTCTACTTCTCTTTCTGCTTCTGCTTCTCCTGCTTGTTTTTCTGCTTCTTCTGCTGCTTCTCCTGCTGGTTCTTCTACTTCTTCTTCTGCTTCTCTTTTTGCTTCTCCTTCTGCTTCTGCTTCTGCTTCTTCTGTTTCTCCTGCCTGAATTTCTGGTTCTACTTCTTCTGCTGCTTCTCCTTCTGCTTCTGCTTCTACTTCTGCTTCTGTTCTGTTTCTTCTGCTTCTTCTCTTTCGGCTTCTCCTGCTTCTGCTTCATGTGCTTCTCCTGCTTCTCTTTCTGCTTCTCATTCTGCTTCTGCTTCTCCTTCTGCTTCTGCTTCTCCTCCTTCTCCTTCTCCTACTTCTGCTTCTCCTTCAGCTTCTGCTTCTTCTGTTTCTCCTGCTTCACCTTCTGCATCTCCTTCTGCTTTTGCTTGTCCTTATGCTTCTTCTTCTGCTTCTGCTTCTCCTCCTCCTTCTTCATTTGCTTCTCCTTTTGCTTCTGCTTCTTCTGCTTTTCCTTCTACTCCTTCTGCTTCTGCTTCTGCTTCTGCATCTCCTTCTCTATCTTCTGCTTCTCCTTCACATTCTTCTGCTTCTCCTTCTGATTCTTTACCTGCTTCTCCTTCTGCTTCTCCTTCTGTTTCTCCTTCTCCTTCTAGTTCTTCTGCTTTTCCTTCTGTTTCTGCTACAACTGCCACTGCTTCTACTTCCTCTGTTTCTTCTGCTTCTCCTTCTGCTTTTGATTCTCTTTCTGCTTCTGCTTCTCCTTCTGCTTCTCATTCTGCTTCTCCAGATTCTGATTCTTCGGCTTCTCCTGCTTCTCCTTCTGCTTCAGGTTCTGCTTCTGCTTCTTCGGATTCTTATGCTTCTGCTTCTCCTGCTTCTGCTTCTTCTGCTTCCCCTCCTTCTCTTTCTGCTTCTCCTTCTGCTTCTGCTTCTTGTCCTTCTCCTGTTTCTTCTGCTTGTTCTACTCCTGTTTCTGCATCTCCTGATTCTCCTTCTGCTTTTCTTTCTGCTTCTCTTTCTGCTTCTCCTGATGCTTTTCCTTCTCCTGCTCTTCTTCTGCTTCTCTATCTGCTTCTCCATCAGTTTCTCCATCTCC
>NW_012321891.1:0-1602 GCF_000151885.1 Dipodomys ordii
TCTGCTACTGCCTCTGCTCTTCTGTTTCATCTGCTTCTCATTCTGCTTTTGCTTCTCTTTCTGCTTCTGCTTCTCCTTCTGTTTCTCCTTCTCCTTCTTGTTCTTCTGCTTCTTCTTCTGCTTCTGAATCTTCTGCTTCTTCTGATACTGCCTCTGCTTCTTCTGTTTCTTCTGCTTCTCCTTCTGCTTTTGCTTCTCTTTCTGCTTCTGCTTCACCTTCTGCTTCTCCAGATTCTGCTTCTTCTGCTTCTCCTGCTTCTCCTTCTGCTTCAGGTTCTGCTTTTGCTTTTTCGGCTTCTTCTGCTTCTGCTTCTCCTGCTGCTGCTTCTTCTGCTTCTCCTGCCTCTCTTTCTGCTTTTCCTTCTGTTTCTGCTTCTCCTTCTGCTTCTTCCCCTTCTTCTGTTTCTTCTGCTTCGTCTTCTCCAGCTTCTGCTTCTCCTGCTTCTCGTTCTGCTTCTCTTTCTGCTTCTCTTTCTCCTTCTCCTTGTCCTTCTCCTTCTTCTGCTTCTCCTTCTGCTTCTGCTTCTCCTTCTGCTTCTGCTTCTGCTTCAATTTCTCCTTCTGCTTCTCATTCTGCTTCTGCGTCTTCTGTTTCTTCTGCTTCTCCTGCTTCTGCTTCTCCTGCTTCTCCTACTTCTCTTGCTGCTTCTCCTTCTGCGTCTCTTTCTGCTTCTGCTTATCCTTTTGCTTCTCCTACTCCTAATATTCCTCTTTCGCCTTCCCCATCTTCTTCTTCTGCTTTTCCTGCTGCTTCTGCTTCTGCTTATTCTACTATTTCTGTTTCTTCTGCTTATGCTTTAGATTGTGCTTCTTCTGTTTCTCCTTCTGCTTCAGATTCTGCTTCTGCTTCTTCGGCTTCTCCAGTTTCTTCTGCTTCTCCTGCAGCTACTTCTTCTGCTTCACCTGCTTCTCTTTCTGCTTCTCCTTCTGCTTCTGCTTCTCCTTCTGCTTCTGCTTCTGCTCTTCTCCTTCTTCCTCTTCTTCTTCTTCTTCCGTTTCTTCTGACTCTACTTCTGCTTCTCCTTCTTCTCTTTCTGCTTCTACTTCTGCTTCTTCTGCTTCTCCTGTTTTTCCTTCTTGTTCTCCTTCTGTTTCTGCTACTCTTCCTGCTTCTGCTTCTCCTTCTGCTGCTCCTTCTCCTTCTCCTTCTTCTGCTTCTCCCACTGCTTCTGCTTCTGCTTCTTTTGCTTATTCTTTTTCTTCTGTTTCTGCTTCTCCTGCTTCTGCTTCTCCTGCTTCTACTGCTTCTCCTTATGCTTCTCCTTATGCTTCTCTTTATGCTTCTCCTTATGCTGATGCTTCTTCTTCTTCGTCTTCTTCTTCTTCTTCTTCTTCTTCTTCTTCTTCTTCTTCTTCTTCTTCTTCTTCTTCTTCTTCTTCTTCTTCTTCTTCTTGTTCTTCTTCTTCTTCCTCTTCTTCTCCTTCTCTTTCTTCTGCTTATGATTTTCCTGCTTCTTCTGCTGCTAGTGCTTCTCTTTCAGCTTCTCATTCTGCTTCTGCTTCTCCTAATGCTTCTCCTATTGCTTCTGCTGCCCTTCCTTCTCCTTCTTCTTCTCCTACTTCTGCTTCTCCTTCTGCTAATGCTTCATCAGCTAGTCCAGC
>NW_012321892.1:0-1602 GCF_000151885.1 Dipodomys ordii
CCCCGCTGTGTTCCCCGCTGTGTACCGCTGTGTGCCCCGCAGTGTCAGCGCTGTGTACCGCTGTGTCCTCGCTGTGTCCCCCGCTGTCTCCCGCTCTGTACCCCGCTGTGTCTCAAGCTTTGTCCCTGCTGCGTCCCACTGTGTCCCGCTGTGTCCCGCTGTGCCCCCACTGTGTCCCGTTGTGTTCACAGCTGTGTACCACGCTGTGTAACGCTGTGTCCCCGCTGTATCGATGCTGTGTCACCCTGGGTCCCGCTGTGTCCTCGCTATGTTCCCCGCTGTGTCCAGCTGTGTCCGCCCCTGTGTCCCGCTGTGTCTACGGCTGTGTCCCCACTGTGTCCCGCTGTGTCCTCGCTGTGTTCTGCTGTGTCCTCGCTTTTTTCAATGCTGTGTCCTGCTGTGTCCCTGCCATATCGACGCTGGGTTCACCTGAGTCCCGCTGTGTCCTCCCTGTGTCCCCCGCTGTGTCCCGCTGTGTCCCCCGCTGTGTCCCTGCTATGTCCCCGCTGTGTCCCGGTGTGTCCCGCTGTGTACTGCTGTGCCCCACTGAGTCCTGCTGTGTCCCCGCTGTGTCCCAATGTGTCCTCGCTATGTCCCCCGCTGTTTCCCGCTGTGTTCTCCCTGTGTCCCCCGCTGTGTCCCGCTGTGTCCCTCTGTGTCCCCCGCTGTGTCCCCAGCTATGTCTCGTTGTGTCCCCCACTGTGTCCCACTGTGTCCTTGCTGTGTCCCCCGTTCTGTGCCGCTGTGTCCTCGCTGTGTCCCCGGCTGATTCCCGCTGTGTCCTGCTGTGTCACGCTGTTTCCCCACTGTGTCCCCGCTGTTTCCCTCTGTGTACCACGCTGTGTCCATCTTTGTCCCCGCTGTGTCTCGCTGTGTCCCACACTCTGTCCCCCACTGTGTCCCGCTGTGTCCCCCGCTGTTTCGCATTGTGTCCCCCACTGTGTCCCGCTGTGTCCCCGCAGGTTCACCTCTGTTTCCCGCTGTGTCCCGCTGTGTTGCGTGGTGTCCTCGCTGTGTCCCCTGCTGTGTCCCGTTGTGTCCCGCTGTGTCCTCGCTGTGTCCCCCTGCTGTGTCCCGTTGTGTCCCGCTGTTTCACCGCTGTGTCCCACACTGTGTCCCGCTGTGTCCCCCACTGTGTCCCGCTGTGTCCCCGCAGGTTCACCTCTGTTTCCCGCTGTGTCCCTTTGTGTGCCGCTGTGTCCTCGCTGTGTCCCCGCTGTGTCCCCCTGTGTCCCCGCAGGTTCACCTCGGTTTCCCTCTGTGTCCCGTTGTGTGCCGCTGTGTCCTCGCTGAGTCCCCTACTGTCTCCCTCTCTGTCCCCCGCTGTGTCTCACGCTTTGTCCCCGCTGTGTCCCACTGTGTACCGCTGTGTCCGGCTGTGCCCCCACTGTGTCCCGTTGTGTCCACAGCTGTGTACCACGCTGTGTACCACGCTGTGTAACACTGTGTCCCCGCTGTATCGACGCTGTGTCCCGCTATGTCCCGCTGTGTCCCGCTGCGTCCCCGCTGTGTCCCGCTGTGCCCCGCTTTGTCCCCCACTGTGTCCCGCAGTGACCCCGCTGTGTCCCGCTGTGTCCCACTGTGTCCCGTGGTGTCCCGCTT
>NW_012321893.1:0-1602 GCF_000151885.1 Dipodomys ordii
TAGTTCTCACGGGACAGAGCGGGATACAGCAGTAGACACAGCAGGACACAGCGAGGGACACTGTCGGACACAGCAGGGCACGCAGCGGGACACAGCGGGACATAGTGGCGGACACAGGGGGACACAGTGAGACATAGCGGGGCCACAGCGGGGGACACAGCCGGACACAGCGGGGACACAGCGGGGGACACAGCCGGGGACACAGCTGGACACAGTGGGGACACTGCAGGGACACAGCGGGACAAAGAGGGGGACACAGCGGGACACAGCGGGACACACCGGGGAAAAAAGCGGGGGACAGCAGGGGACAGAGAGGGGTCACAGCGGGACACAGCGGGGACACACCTGGACCCAGCGGTGTACACAGCGGGACACAGCGGGCACACAGTGGGGACACAGCGGGACGCAGCGGGACGCAGCGGGACACAGCAGGGACAGAGTGGGACCGAGTGGGACACAGCGAGGACACGTTGGGACACACCGGGGAAACAGCAGGGACACAGCGGGGGACACAGTGGGACACAGCTGGGGACACAGAGGGGTACACAGCGGGACACTGCGGGGAACACAGCGAGGACACAGCGTGACCCAGCGAGACACAGTGTCGATACAGCGGGGACAGAGCCGGACCCAGCGGGTTACACAGCTGGGGACACAAAGAAACAATTCGGGTAACACAGGGAGGACACAGCGGAACACAGCGTGGGACACAGCGAGGACACAGCGGGACACAGCGGGACACACCGGGGGACACAGCGGGACACAGCAGGGGACAAACGAGGACACAGCAGGACACAGCTTGACACAGCGGGGACAGAGCGGGGACAAAGCGGGGGACACAGCGGGACAGAGTGGGTACACAGCGGGGGACACAGCGGGGACACAGCAGGACACAGCGGTGGACACAGAGGGGATACAGCGGCACACAGCGGGACACAGCTGGACACAGCGGTGAAACAGCGGGGAACATAGAAGGACACAGCGGGAAACAGCGGGGGACACAGAGGGGGAATCAGCGGGACACAACGGGGAAACAGCGGGGGACACAGCGGGGACAATGCGGCGGACACAGAGATACATAGCGGGACATAGTGGTGGACACAGCGGGACACAGCGGGGTCACAGCGGGGAACACAGCGGGACACAGCAGGGACACAGCGGGACACAGCAGGGGACAATCTGGGACTCAGCGGGGGACATAGCAGGGGACACAGCGGGGACACACAGGACACCGCGGGGAACACAGCGGGGACACAGCGGAGACACAGCGGGCGACACAGCGGGGGAAACAGCTGGACATAGCGGGACACAGCAGGGACACAGCAGGACACAGCAGGGGACAATCTGGGACCCAGCGGGGGACATAGCAGGGGACACAGCGGGGACACACAGGACAACGCGGGGAACACAGCGGGGACACAGCAGAGACACAGTGGGCGACACAGCGGGGGAAACAGCCGGACACAGCGGGACACAGCAGGGACTCAGCGGGTGACATAGCGGGGGACACAGCGGGACACAGCGGAACACAGCGGGACATACTGGGTGACACAGCGGGACACAGCGAGACATAGCGGGGACACAGCGGGGGACACAGCGGGA
>NW_012321894.1:0-1602 GCF_000151885.1 Dipodomys ordii
TGTCCCCCGCTGTGTCCTCGTTGTTTCCCCCGTTGTTTCCCGCTGTGTCCTCGCTGTGTCCCCTGCTGTGTCCCGCTGTGTCCCGCTATGTCCTCGCTGTGTCCCACGCTGTGTTCCGCTGTGTCCTCGCTGTGTCCCCCGATGTGTCCCCTTGTGTCCCCAGCTGTGTACCCCGCTGTGTCCCGCTGTGTCCCCACTGTATCGACATTGTGTACCACTGGGTCCTGCTGTGTCCTCGCTGTGTGCCCCATTGTGTCACGCTGTGTCCCCTGCTTTGTCCCCTGCTGTGTCCTGCTGTGTCCCCCGCTGTGTCCTGTTGTGTCCTGCTGTGTCCTCCGCTGTGACCCTGCTGTGTCCCTGCTGTGTCCCCGCTGTGTCCCACTCTGTTCCCTCTGTGTCTCATGCTTTGTCTCCGCTGTGTCCCACTGTGTCCCGCTGTGACCCGCTGTGTCCCGCTTTGTTCCCCGCTGTGTCCCCTGCTGTGTCCTCGCTGTGTCCCCCGCTGTCTCCCGCTCTGTCCCCTCTGTGTCTCATGATTTGTCTCCGCTGTGTCCCCCGCTGTGTCCCGCTGTGTCCACTGCTGTGTCCTCGCTGTGTCACCCGCTGTGTCCCTGATGGTTCCCTGCTGTGTCCCGCTGTGTCCCGCTGTGTCCACCGCTGAGTCCCGCTGTGTCCCTGCTGTGTCCCAATGTGTCCTCGCTGTGTCCCCCGCTGTGTCACGCTGTGTCCCCCGATGTGTCCCGCTGTGTCCTCACTGTGTCCCGCTCTGTCTCTTCCTTGTCCCCCGCTGTGTCCTCGTTGTTTCCCCCTTTGTTTCCCGCTGTGTCCTCGCTGTGTCCCCTGCTGTGTCCCGCTGTGTCCCCCGCTGTGTCCTGTTGTGTCCTGCTGTGTCCTCCGCTGTGACCCTGCTGTGTCCCTGCTGTGTCCCCGCTGTGTCCCACTCTGTCCCCTCTGTGTCTCATGCTTTGTCTCCGCTGTGTCCCACTGTGTCCCGCTGTGACCCACTGTGTCCCGCTTTGTTCCCCGCTGTGTTCCCCGCTGTCTCCCGCTCTGTCCCCTCTGTGTCTCATGCTTTGTCTCCACTGTGTCCCCCGCTGTGTCCCGCTGTGTCCACTGCAGTGTCCTCACTGTGTCACCCGCTGTGTCCCTGATGTGTCCCTGCTGTGTCCCGGCTGTGTCCCGCTGTGTCCCGCTGTGTCCACCGCTGAGTCCCGCTGTGTCCATGCTGTGTCCCAATGTGTCCTCGCTGTGTCCCCCGCTGTGTCCCCCGCTGTGTCTTGCTGTGTCCCCGGCTGTGTCCCGCTGTGTCCTCACTGTGTCCCCGTCTGTCTCTTCCTTGTCCCCCGCTGTGTCCTCGTTGTTTCCCCCGTTGTTTCCCGCTGTGTCCTCGCTGTGTCCCCTGCTTTGTCCCACTGTGTCCCGCTACGTCCTCGCTGTGTCCCACGCTGTGTTCCGCTGTGTCCTCGCTGTGTCCCCCGATGTGTCCCGTTGTGTCCGCAGCTGTGTACCCCGCTGTATCCCGCTGTGTACCCACTGTATCGACGCTGTGTACCGCTGGGTAACCTCTGTGTCCTCGCTGTGTCCACAGCTGTTTCCCGCTCT
>NW_012321895.1:0-1602 GCF_000151885.1 Dipodomys ordii
TCCCAGCAGGGACACGGCGGGACACAGCGGGACACAGCTGGGGACACAGCGGGACACAGTGGGGACACAGCAAGGACACAGCGGGACACAGCGGGGGACACAGCGAGGACATAGCAGGACATAGCGGGGGAAACAGCAGGACACAACGGGGACACAGCAGTGGACACATCAGGACACAGCGGGGGACACAGCGGGACACAGTGGGGGACACAGCAGGGGACACAGCGGGACACAGGGGGACACAGCGGGGGACACAGGTGGGACAAAGCGGGACACAGCGGGGACACAGCGGGACTCAGCGGGAGCACCGCAGTACACAGAGTGACACAGTGGGACACAGCTGGGGACACAGCGGGACACAGAGAGAGACACAGAGGGGTACACAGAGGGGTACACAGCGGGACACAGCGGGGAAAACAGCGAGGACACAGCGGGACCCAGCGAGACACAGCGTCGAAACAGCGGGGACACAGCGGGGTACACAGCTGGGTACACAAATGGACACTTCGGGGGACACAGCGAGGACACAGTGGGACACAGCGGGACACAGCAGGGACACAGCAGTAGACACAGCGGGACACAGCGGGGGACACAGCGAGGACACAGCAGGACACAGCGGGATACAGGGTCGATACAGCGGGGACACAGCGGGACACAGTGGGGTACACAGCTGTGGACACAAAGGGATGCAGTGGGGGACACAGCGGGACACAGCCGGACACAGTGGGACACAGCATGGACAAAGCGTGAGACACAGCGGGGGACACAGCGGGACACAGCAGGGGACACAGCGAGGACACAGCGGGACACAGCAGGGGACACAGCGAGGACACAGCAGGACATAACATGGGAAAAAGCGGGACACAATTGGGACACAACAGTGGACACAGCGGGACACAGCACAAGACACAGCAGGACACAGCAGGGCACATAGCGGGGAACACAGCAGGACACAGCCAGACACAGCGGGAGACACAGGTGGGACACAGCGGGACACATCGGGGACACAGTGGAATCAGCGGGGGACACACCAGTACACAGCGGGACACAACGGGACACAGCGGGACACAGCGGGGGACACAGCGGGACACAGAGAGGGACACAGAGGGGTACACAGCGGGACACAGCGGGGAACACAGCGAGGACACAGAGGGACACAGCGGAACACAGCCTCGATACAGCGGGGATACAACGGGACACAGCGGGTTACACAGCTGGGGACACAAAGGGACACATCGGGGGACATAGTGAGGACACAATGGAATGCAACGTGGGACACAGCAAGGACACAGCGGGACACAGCGGAACACAGCGTGGGACACAGCGAGGACACAGCGGGACACAGCGGGACACAGCAGGGACACAGCAGTAGACACAGCGGGACACAGAGGGGGCACAGAGGGGTACACAGCAGACACAGCGGGGAACACAGCGAGGACACAGCGGGACCCAGAGTGAGAAAGCGTCGATACAGCGGGACACAGCGGGACACAGCGGGGACACAGCAGTAGACACAGCAGGACACAACGGGAGACACAGCGGGACACAGCGGGACACAGCGGGGACACAGCGGGACTCAGCGGGGGACACAGCATTTACACA
>NW_012321896.1:0-1602 GCF_000151885.1 Dipodomys ordii
CAGCGGGGACACAGCCGGACACAGCAGGGTGCATAGCTGGGGACACAACGGGACACTGCGGGGGACACAGAGAGTACCCAGCGGGACACAGCGGTACACAGCGGGGACACTGCGGGAACATAGTGGGACACAGCTGGGTACACAGTGGGACACAGCGGGACACAGCTAGGGACACAGCGGGGACAAAGCGGCAGACAGCGGGGGACACAGCGAGGACACAGCGGGACACAGCGGCGACACAGAGGGGACTCAGCGGGACAAAGCGGGGGACACAGCGGGACACAGCGGGACATAGCGGGGAACACAGCGGGGGACAGCGGAGACAGAGAGGGGCCAAAGCAAGACACAGCGGTGACACAGCTGGACACAACAGAGTACACAGCAGGACACATCCGGGCACACAGCGGGGACACAGCGGGACACAGCAGGGACCGAGCGAGACATAGCGGGACACAGCCGAACACAGCAGGGGGCACAGCGGGACACAGCGGGGGACCCAGCGAGGACACAGCGGGACACAGCGCGTGACACAGCTGGGGACACAGCGGGACACAGCGGGGAACACAGCAAGGACACAGCGGGACACAGCAGGACACAGCGTCCATACAGCGGGGACACAGTGTTACACAGCGTGGTACCCAGCTGTGGACACAACGGGACAGAGTGGGGGCACAGAGAGACACAGCGGGACACAGCGAGGACACAGCGGGACACATTGGTGACACAGCGGGGGACACAGCAGGACACAGCAGCGGACACAGCGGGGGACACAGCGGGACACAGCACGACACAGCGGGGGACACAATGGGGACACAGCGGGACACAGCGGGGGACACAGCGAGGACACAGCGGAACATAGCAGGGGACACAGAGAGGACACAGCGGGACACAGCGAGACACAGCAGGACACAGCGTGGACACAGCAGTACACACAGCGGGACATAGCGGGGGACACAGCTGGGGACACAACGGGACACAGCTGGGGACACAGCGAAGACAGAGCGGGAAACAGTGGGACACAGCAGGGACACAGCGTCGATACAGCGGGGACACAGCGAGACACAGCGGGGAACACAGGAAGGAAACAGCGAGAACCAGTGGGACACAGAGTTGATACAGCAGGACACAACGGGGTACACAGCTAGGAACACAACGGGACACAGCGGGGGACACAGCGAGGACACAGCGGGACACAGCGGGACACAGCGGGGGACACAGCGGGACCCAGCGGGAGACCCAGCGAGGACACAGCAGGACACAGCGGGGGACACAGGGGGACACAGCGGGGAACACAGCGGGGGACACAGCAGGACACAGCGGGGAACACAGCGGGACCCAGCGGGACACAGCGTCGATACTGCGGGGACACAGCGTTACACAGCGTGGTACACAGCTGTGGACACAACGGGACACAGTGGGGGCACAGCGGGACACAGCGGAACACAGTGGGACACAGCGGGGACAAAGCGTGAGACACAGCGGGGGACAGAGCGGGAGACAGCAGGGGATACAGCGAGGACACAGCGGGACACAGCGGGGGAAACAGCGGGACACAGCGGTGGACACAGGGGGAGAGAGCGGGGGACACAGCGGGACACAGCG
>NW_012321897.1:0-1602 GCF_000151885.1 Dipodomys ordii
GAAGGAACGGGAAGAAGCAGAGGTTAGTAGCAGAAGAAGCCAGAAGATGCAGAAGCAGAAAGAGAAGCAGAAGGAAAAGCAGAAGAACGAGAAGGTGAGGGAGAAGGAGAAACAGAAGGAGAAGCAGAAAGAGAAGCAGAAGAAGGAGCAGGAAAAGGAAAAGCAGCAGGAGAAGCAGAAAGAGCAGCAGAAGGAGGAGCAGGAGATGCAGAAACAGGAGAAGCATAAGCAGAACAAACAGGAGAAGGACAAGAAGCAGAAGCAGAAGGAGAAGCAGAAACAGAAGGAGAAGCAGAAAGAGAAGGAGGGGAAGCAGAAGAAGCAGAAGCAGGAGAAGCAGAAGCATAAGAATCCGAAGAAGCAGAAGGAGAACCTCAGGCAGAAGGAGAAGCACGAGAAGCAGAAGAAGCAGAATCTGGAGAAGCAGAAGGAGAAGCAGAAGCAGAAAGAGAATCAAAATCAGAAGGAGAAGCAGAAGAAACAGAAGAAGTAGAAGCAGTAGCAGTTGTAGCAGAAGCAGAACGAGAAGCAGAAGAACAAGAAGGAGAAGGAGAAACAGAAGGAGAAGCAGAAAGAGAAGCAGAAAGAGAAGCAGGTAAAGCAGAAGAAGAAGAAGCAGAAGGAGAATCAGAAGGAGAAGCAGAAGAAGGAGAAGGAGAAGCAGAAGCAGAAGAAGATGCAGAAGGAAAAGCAGAAGAAGCAGAAGCAGAAGGAGAAGCAGGAAAAGCAGAAGAAGCAGAAGCAAAAGGAGAAGCAAAAGAAGGAGAAGGAGAAGCAGAGGCAGAAGAAGAAGCATAAGGACAAGCACAAGCAGACGGAGATGCAGAAGGAGAAGCAGAAGAAGCAGAAGGTGAAGGAGAAGCAGAAGTAGGAGAAGGAGAAGGAGGAGAAGCAGAAGCAGAAGCAGAAGCAGAAGCGGAATGAGAAGCACAAAGAGAAGCAGGAGAAGCACAAGAAGCAGAAGCAGGAGAAGCCGAAAGAGAAGAAGCAGAAGAAGCAGATCAGAATCAGAAGTACAAGCAGAAGCAGAAGGAGAAGCAGCAGAAGAAGTAGAATCAGAAATTCAGGCTGGAGAAAAAGAAGAAGCTGAAGCAGAAGCAGAAGGCGAAGCAAAAAGGGAAGGAGAAGGAGAAGGAGAAGTAGAAGAAGCAGCAGAAGGAGAAGCAGCAGAAGAAGCAGAAAAACAAGCAGGAGAAGCAGAAGCACAAAGAGAAGTAGAAGCAGAAGAAGCAGAAGCAGAAGAAGAAGCAGTAGAAGCATAAGAAGCAGAAGCAGGAGAAGCAGAAGATAAAGAAGAAGCATAAGAAGCAGAAGCAGAGGGAGAAACAGAAGAAGGAGAAAGAGCAGCAGAAGGTGAAGCAGAAGGAGATGCAGAAGCAGAAAGCGAAGCAGAAACAGAAGGAGAAGAAGAAGGAGAAGTTGGAGAATCAGAAGAAGCAGAAGCAGAAAGAGGAGAAGAAGGAGAAGGAGAAGGAGAAGGGCAAGCTGGAGAAGCTGAAGAAGCTGAAGCAGGAGAAGCTGAAGAAGAAGAAAGAGAAGGAGCAGAAGGAGAAGCAGAAGGAGAAACAGAAAGAGAAGCAGAAGAAGCAGAAGAAGCAGTAG
>NW_012321898.1:0-1601 GCF_000151885.1 Dipodomys ordii
GTGTCACCGCTGTTACCTCGCTGTGTCCCCACTGTCTCCCTCTCTGTACCCTGCTGTGTCTCACGCTTTGTCCCCGCTGTGTCCCACTGTGTCCGGCTGTGCCCCCACTGTGTCCCGTTGTGTAAACTGATGTGTACTACGCTGTGTAACGCTGTGTCCCCGCTGTATCGACGCTGTGTCCCGCTGTGTCCCGCTGTGTCCTCGCTGTGTTCCCCGCTGTCTCCCGCTCTGTCCCTTGCTGTGTCTCACGCTTTGTCAACGCTGTGTCCCACTGTGTCCCGCTGTGTCCGGCTGTGCCCCCACTGTGTCCCGTTGTGTCCACAGCTGAGTACCACGCTGTGTAACGCTGTGTGCCCGCTGTATCGACGCTGTGTCCCGCTGGGTCCCGCTGTGTCCTCGCTGTGTTCCCCGCTGTGTCCCGCTGTGTCCCCCGCTGTGTCCTCGCTGTGTCCCCCGCTGTGTCCTGCTGTGTCCTCGCTGTGTCCCCCACTGGGTCCCAGTGGGTCCTGCTGTGTCCTCGCTGTGTCCACCGCTGTGTCCCGTTGTGTCCCCAGCTGTGTCCCCCGCTATGTCCCGATGTGTCTACTGCTGTGTCCATGCTATGTCTTGCTGTGTCGCGCTGTGTCCCCCGCTGTGTCCGCTGCTGTGTCCTGCTGTTTTCCCCGCTGTGTCACCAATGTGTCCCGCTGTGTCCTTGCTGTGTCCCGCTGTGTCTCGCTGTGCCCCCACTCTGTCCCATTGTGTCTACAGCTGGGTACCACGCTGTGTAACCCTGTGTCCCCGCTGTATCGACGCTGTGTCCTGCTGGGTGCCATTGTGTCCTCACTGTGTTCCCCGCTGTGTCCCGCTGTGTCCCCCGCTGTGTCCTCGCTGTGTCCCCCGCTGTGTCCCGCTGTGTCATCGCTGGGTCCCCCGCTGTGTCCCGCTGTGTACCCCACTGTGTGCCGCTGTGTCCGACTGTGTGCCGCTCTGTCCCCGCTGTGTCCCGCTGTGTCAGTGGTGTCCCGCTGTGTCCCCGCTGTGTGCCCGCTGTGTCCCGCTGTGTCCAGCTGTGTCACCGAGGTGTCCCGTTGTGGCCCTACTCGGTCTCCGCTTTGTCCCCCGCTGAGTTCCGCTGTGTCCCGCTGCGTCCTCGCTGTGTCCCCCGCTGTGTCCCGCTGTATCCCCACTATGTCCCCAGCTGTGTTCCGCTGTGTACCGCTCTGTACCCCGCTGTGTCTCGCTATGTTCCCGCAGTGTCCCGCTGTGTCCCGCTGTGTCCCGCTGTGTCCTCGCTGTGTCCCCCGCTGTGTCCTGTTGTGTCCCCAGCTGTGTACCTCGCTGTGTCCCGCTGTGTCCCCGCTGTATCGAGGCTGGGTCCCGCTGGGTCCCGCTGTGTCCTCCCTGTGTCCCCCACTGTGTCCCGCTGTGTCCGACTGTGTCCCGCTCTGTCCCCGCTGTGTGCCCGCTGTGTCCCGCTGTGTCCCCGCTGTGTGCCCGCTGTTTCCCGCTGTGTACCCCGCTGTGTCCAGCTGTGTCACCGAGGTGTCCTGCTGTGGCCCTACTCTGTCTCCGCTCTGTCCCCCTCTTTGTTCCGTTGTGTCCCGCTGTGTCCCCCGCTT
>NW_012321899.1:0-1601 GCF_000151885.1 Dipodomys ordii
TGATTCTCCCCCTGCTTCTGCTTCTGCTTCTTCTTTTTCTTCTGCTTCTGCTTCTCCTGCTTCTACTTCTTCTGCTTCTACTGCTTCCCCTTATGTTTCTCCTTATGCTTCTTCTTCTTCTTCTTCTTCTTCTTCTTCTTCTTCTTCTTCTTCTTCTTCTTCTTCTTCTTCTTCTTCTTCTTCTTCTTCTTCTTCTTCTTCTTCTTCTTCTTCTTCTTCTTCTTCTTCTCCTTCTTCTGCTTCTGCTTTTCCTGCTTCTTCTGCTTCTCTTTCTGCTTCTCATTCTGCTTCTGGTTCTCCTTCTGCTTCTCCTATTGCTTCTGCTGCCCTTCCTTCTCATTCTCCTTCTCCTACTTCTGCTTCTCCTGCTTTTGCTTCTTCTGCTTCTCCTGCTTCTCCTTCATCATCTTCTTCTGCTTCTGCTTCTCCTTCTGCTGCTTCTTCTGCTCCTGCTTCTCCTTCTTCTGCTTCTCCTTCTGCTTCTCCTTCTGCTTCTCCTTCTGCTGCTCCTTCTGCTTCTCGTTCTGCTTCTGATTCTCCTTCAGCTCTTCCTACTCCTAATCCTTCTCTTTCTCCTTCTCCTTCTTCTTCTTCTGCTTCTCGTTCTGCTTCTGCTTCTTCTTCTTCTGCTTGTTCTGTTTCTTCTGCTTCAGGTCCTGCTTCTGCTTCTTCGGCTTCTTCTGTTTCTTCTGCTTCTCCTGCTACTGCTTCTTCTCCTTCTCTTTCTGCTTCGCCTTCTGCTTCTCCTTCTGCTCCTTCTCCTTCTTCTGTTTCTTCTTCTTCTGCTGCTTCTCCCGCTTCTGTTTCTTCTGCTTCTCCTTCCTTTCCTCTGCTTCTGCTTCTCCTTCTCCTTCTTCTGCTTCTCTTTCTGCTTCTGCTTCTGCTACTTCTGATTCTCCAACTAATCCTACTTCTTCTCCTTCTGTTTCTGCTTCTCTTTCTGCTTCTTCATCTCCTTCTGCTTCACCTTCTGCTGCTCCTTCTCCTTCTTCTGTTTCTCCCTCTGCTTCTGCTTCTGCTTCTTATGCTTCTTCTTTTTCTTCTGCTTCTGCTTCTCCTGCTTCTGCTTGTTATGCTTCTACTGCTTCTTTTTCTGCTTCTGCTTCTTCTGCTTCTTCTGCTTCTACTTCTCTTTCTGCTTCTTCTTCTCCTGCTTGTTTTTCTGGTTCTTCTGCTGCTTCTCCTTCTGCTGCTTCTTCTACTTCTCCTTCTGCTTCTCTTTTTGCTTCTCCTTCTGCTTCTGCTTCTTCGGTTTCTCCTGCTTGAATTTCTGGTTCTATTTCTTCTGCTGCTTCTCCTTCTGCTTCTGCTTCTACTTCTGCTTCTGTTTCTGCTTCTTCTGCTTCTTCTCTTTCGGCTTCTCCTGCTTCAGCTTTTTGTGCTTCTCCTGCTTCTCTTTCTGCTTCTCATTCCGCTTCTGCTTCTCTTTCTTCTTCTGCTTCTCCTCCTACTCCTTCTCCTACTTCTGCTTCTCCTTCAGCTTCTGCTTCTCCTGCTTCTCCTACTACTCCTTCTGCATCTCCTTCTGCTTGTGCTTGTCCTTATGCTTCTATACATTCTTCTTCTGCTTCTCCTTCTCCTTTTGCTTCTACTTTTGCTTC
>NW_012321900.1:0-1601 GCF_000151885.1 Dipodomys ordii
GAGTAGGAGAAACAGAAGAATAATGCTAGAAGCAGAAAGAGAAGGAGAAGGAGTTTTTGAGAAGCAGAAGAAGCAGAAGAAGCTGAAGCAGGAGAAGCAGAAGCAGAATGAAAAGCAGAAGAAGGAGAAATTGAAACAGAAGAAGATGCAGAAGAAGAAGCAGAAGCAGTAGTAGAAGCAGAAGAAAGAGAAGGAGAATGAGAATGAGAAGCAGAAGAAGCAGAAGAAGCAGAAGCAGGAGAAACAGAAGCAGAATGAAAAGCAGAAGAAGGAGAAATTGAAACAGAAGATGCAGAAGAAGAAGCAGAAGCAGTAGTAGAAGCAGAAGAAGGAGAAGCAGAAGGAGAAGCATAAGGAGAAACAGAAGGAGAAGCAGGAGAAGCAGAAGCAGGAGAAGCAGAATCAGAAGAAATAGAAGAAGGAGAAGAAGCAGAAGCAGAAAGAGAAGCAGAAACAGAAGGAGAAGCAGAAATAGAAGCAGAAGCCGAAGAAGCAAAAGCAGAACCTAAAGCAGAAGGAGAAACAGGAGAAGCAGAAGAAACAGAATCTGGAGAAGAAAAAGGAGAACCAGAAGGAGAAGCAGAAGAAGAAAGAGAAGCAAAAGCAAAAGGAGAAGCAGAAGGAGAAGGAGAAGAAACAGAAGAAGCAGAATCAGTAGCAGAAGAAGCTGAAGATGCAGAACCAGAAAGAGAAGCAGAAGGAATAGCAGAAGAACGAGAAGGAAAAACAGAAGGAGAAGCAGAAGGAGAAGCAGGAAAAGCAGAAGAAACAGAAGCAGACGGAGAAGCAGAAGAAGGAGAAGGAGAAGCCAGAGCAGAAGAAGAAGCAGAAGGAAAAGCACAAGCAGAAGGAGATGCAGAAGGAGAAGCAGGAGATGCAGAAGAAGCAGAAGCAGAAGGAGAAGAAGAAGGAGAAGAATCAGAATCAGAAGAAGCAGAAGCAGAAATAGAAAGAGAAGCCGACGAAGAGAAGCAGAACGAAAAGCAGGAGAAGCAGGAGAAGCACAAGCGGGAGAAGCAGAAGAAGAAGAAACAGAAGAAGGAGAAGGAGCAGAAGCAGAAGGAGAAGCAGAAAGAGAAGCAGGAAAAGCAGAAGAAGCAGAAGCAGGAGAAGCAGAAGGAGAAGAAACAGGAGAAGGACAAGAAGCAGAAGCAGAAGCAGAAGGAGAAGCAGAAACAGAAGGAGAAGCCGAAAGAGAAAGAGGGGAAGCAGAAGAAGCAGAAGCAGGAGAAGCAGAAGCATAAGAATCCGAAGAAGCAGAAGCAGAACCTGAAGCAGAAGGAGAAGCAGAATAAGCCGAATCTGGAGAAGCAGAAGGAGAAGCAGAAGCAGAAAGAGAAGCAAAAGCAGAAGGAGAAGCAGAAGAAACAGAAGAAGCAGAGGCAGTAGCAGAAGAAGCAGAAGATGCAGAAGCAGAAGGAGAAGCAGAAGGAAAAGCAGAAGAACGAGAAGGAGAAGAAGGAGAAACAGAAGGAGAAGCAGAAAGAGAAGCAGTAGAAGGAGCAGGAGAATGAAAAGCAGCAGGAGAAGCAGAAAGACCAGCAGAAGGAGGAGCAGGAGATGCAGAAACAGGAGAAGCATAAGCAGAACAAACAGGAGAA
>NW_012321901.1:0-1601 GCF_000151885.1 Dipodomys ordii
TCATCCCCGCTGTGTCTCTCTGTGTCCCACGCTCTGTCCCGCACTGTGTTCCGCTGTGTCCCCCGCTGTGTCCCGCTGTTTCCCCCGCTGTGTCCCGCTGTGTCCCGCTTAGTCCCGCTGTGTCCTCGCTGTGTCCCCCGCTGTGTACTGCTTTGTTCCCCGCTCTGTCCTGCTGTGTTCCTGCTGTGTCCCCCGCGTTGTCCTTGCTGTGTCCCTCTGTTTCTCTCTGTGTCCCCCGCTGTGTCCCGCTGTGTCCCCTGCTGGGTCCAGCTGGGTCCCCCGCTGTATCCTGCTGTGTCCACTGCTGTGTTCCGCGCTGTGTCCCGCTCTGTGCCCCGCTGTGTTCCACTGTTACCAATGCTGTGTCCCGCTCTGTCCTCTGCTGTATCCCGCTGTGACCAATGCTGTGTCCCCGCTGTGTCCCCGCTGTGTCACGCTGTGTCCCCGCTGTGTCCAGGCTGTGTCCCCTCTGTATCCCGCTGTGTCCCACGCTGTGTCCCGCTGTGTCCCCCGCTGTGTCCCGCTCTGTCCACTGCTGTGACCGCGCTGTGTCATGCTGTGTCCCGCTGTATCCCCCGCTGTGTCCCGCCGTGTCCCCCGCTGTGTCCCGCTGTGTCCTCGCTGTGTCCCCCGCTGTGACTGCTGTGTCCCGCTGTGTCCCGCTGTGTCCCTGCTGTGTCCCGCTGTTTCCCTGCTGTGTCCCCGCTCTGTCCTGCTCTGTCCCCCACTCTGTCCCTCTGTGTCCCGCTGTGTCCCGCTGTGTCCCGCTGTGTCCCCCACTGTGTCACGCTGTGTCCCCTGCTGTGTCCTGCGCTGTGTGCCGCTGTGTCCCTCTGCTGTGTCCCACGCTGTGTCCCGCTGTGTCTCCGCTGTGTCCCGCTGTGTCCCGCTTAGTGCCCCGCTCTGTCCCTCGCTGTGTCCAGCTGTGTCACGTGGTGTCCCGCTTTGTCTCCCGCTGTGTCCCCCGCTGAGACCCCGCTGTGTCCCCCACGGTGTCCCGCTATGTCCCGTTGTGTCCTGCTGTGTCCTGCTGTGTCTCCGCTGTTGCCCGCTGTGTATCCCGCTGTGTCCCCGCTGTGTCCCACTCTGTCCCCCGCTCTGTCCCCCGAAGTTTCCCACTGTGTCCCTCGCTGTGTCTCGCTGTGTCCCACTTTGTCCCCGCTGTGTCGCGATCTTGTCCCGCTTTGTCCTCTCTTGTCCCCCTCTGTGTCCCTCTGTGTCCCCCGCTGTGTCCCCCGCTGTGTCCCGTTGTGTCCCCATTGTCCCCTGGTGTGTCCCCACTTTCTCCAGCTGTGTTCCCTGTTGTGGCCCGCTGTGTCCCGCTGTGTCCCACTGTGTCCCTGCTGTATCCCCCGCTGTGTCCCACTGTGTCTCCTGCTGTGTCCCCGCTATGTGCCGCTGTGTCCCGCTGTGTCCCGCAGTATTCCCCACTGTGTCGGGCTGTGTCCTCGCATTGTCCCCGCTCTGTCCCGCTGTGAACCCAGCTGTGTCCAGCTGTGTCCCCGCTTTGTCCTGTTGTGTCCCCCGCTGTGTCCCGCTGTGTCCTGCTGTGTCCTGCTGTGTCCCGCTGTGTCCCACTATGACCCGCTGTGTCCTCGCTG
>NW_012321902.1:0-1601 GCF_000151885.1 Dipodomys ordii
TTGCAGTTGGTCAGTTAATTTATTATATTTGTTGAAAACTAGTCACCCATAAGTCCACATGATGTGGCAAAGTAAGTCCAAGGTTAATGTAGAGTCGATACAGTGGGTACCCAGCTGAACTCCGCGGGTTAGACATTGGGGGACACAAGGGGACACAGCGGGGGATACAGCGGGCACAGAGCAGAACACAGCGTGGGCAACATGGGGGACACAGCGGGGCACAGCGAGACACAGGGGGACACAGCAGTAGACACAGCGGGACACAGCGGGGGACACAGCGGGACACAGCGGGACACAGCGGGGAACACAGCGAGGACACAGCGGGGACACAGCGGGGACACTGCGGGAACATAGTGGGACACAGTTGGGCACACAGCGGGACACAGCGGGACACAGCTTGGGACACAGCGGGAACACAGCAGAACACAGCGGGGGACACAGCGAGGACACAGCGGGACACAGCGTGGGAAAAAGTGGGAGACAGCAGGGGACACAGCGAGGACACAGCGGGACACAGCGGCGACACATAGAGGACTCAGCGGGGGACACAGTGGGGGACAGAGCGGGACACAGCGGGACCCAGCGGGGACAAAGCGTGGGACAAAGCGGGAGACAGCAGGGGACACAGCGAGGACACAGCGGGACACAGCGGCGACACATAGAGGACTCAGCGGGGGACACAGTGGGGGGCAGAGAGGAACACAGCGGGACCCAGTGGGGACAAAGCGTGAGACACAGCAGTGGACAGAGCAGGATACAGAGGCGGACATAGCGAGGACACACCGGGACACAGCGGGGACACAGGTGGCTGAGGGGGGGCCACAGCGGGGGACAAAGCGGGACACCATGGAACACAGCGTGAAACAGCGGTGAACCTGCGGGGACACAGCGGGACACAGCGGGGACACAGCGGGGACACAGCGGGACCCAGCAGGACACAGCGGGACACAGCAGGACACAGCGGGGGACAAAGCGACACAGGGGGGACACAGCGGGACACAGCGGGGACACAGAGGGGACTCAGCAGGGGACATAGCGGGGGACAAATCGGGACACCACAGGACACAGTGGGACACAGCGGGACACAGCGGGGACACTGCGGGGACACAGCGGGACAAAGCGGGGGACCCAGCGGGACACAGCGGGACCCAGCAGGACCCAGCAGGGAAACAGCGGGGACACAATGGGACACAGCGAGGACACAGCGGGACACAGTGGCGGACACAGCGGGACACAGCAAGGCACAACGGGGTCACAGCAGTGGACACAGCGGGACACAGCGGGGGACACAGCCAGACACAGCAGGGGACACAGCAGGGGACACAGTGGGGGACACAGCAGGGGACACATTGGGACACAGTTGGGGACACAGCGGGACACAGCGGGGACACAGCTGGACACAGTGGGGTAAAGAGCCGGACACAGCAAGGCACAACGGGGTCACAGCAGTGGACACAGCCGGACAAAGCGGGGCACAGAGAGGGACAGAGCGGGCATACAGCAGGTGCCACAGAGGGACACAGCGGGACACAGCGGGACACAGCAGGGGACACAGCGAGGACACATTGGGACACAGTGGGTACACAGCGGAACTCAGCGGG
>NW_012321903.1:0-1601 GCF_000151885.1 Dipodomys ordii
GTTAGTGGCTGACAAATAAATGCTAGTACTTGAAAGAGGGTGCTTTTCACTCAACAGTTAAGGGTTTCAATTCCACCATAAAATGAACTATTACGATTCCATTTTTCATAATCTTCACTGGGGGGGGGGGGTAGGGAGGGAAGGAGGAGCAGATCCAAAGATAGGTTAGTCTAAATAAAAGAGGACAACATTGAATCTTATTAAATATGTCAATCATCACTGAAAAACACTTATAACAGTCTAAGACTATATAAATAGACATTCCATCAACTTGCTGCTTGAATGACTGGCTTTCTCTAACTGACCATCAAAATTTGTCTTTTTCACTCCAACTCCTTTTTTTATTTTTGTTGGTCATGGGGCTTGAACTCTGGGCCTGGGCGCTGTCCCTCAGCTCTTCAGCTCAAGGCTAGCGCTCTACCCCTTGAGCCACAGCGCCACTTCCAGTTTTTTCTGCTTATGTGGTGCTGAGGAATCGAACCCAGGGCCTCATGCATGCAAGGCAAGCGCTCTACCACTGAGCCACCTTCCCAGCCCTGAGATGCTATTTTAAATCATAAGTGTAATTCATTTAAAAATAGTCAAAATAAAAATGCATGCTGAACATAACACCTCTGTTCGCATAACAATACCACAAGGTTTAGTGGCTGACAAATAAATGCTAGTAACTTTGAAAGAGGGTTGCTTTTCCACTCAACAGTTAAGGTTTCAATTCCACCATAAAATGAACTATTACGATTCCATTTTTCATAATCTTCACTGGGGGGGGGGGTAGGGAGGGAAGGAGGAGCAGATCCAAAGATAGGTTAGTCCTAAATAAAAGAGGACAACATTGAATCTTATTAAATATGTCAATCATCACTGAAAAACACTTATAACAGTCTAAGACTATATAAATAGACATTCCATCAACTTGCTGCTTGAATGACTGGCTTTCTCTAACTGACCATCAAAATTTGTCTTTTTCACTCCAACTCCTTTTTTTATTTTTGTTGGTCATGGGGCTTGAACTCTGGGCCTGGGCGCTGTCCCTCAGCTCTTCAGCTCAAGGCGAGCGCTCTACCACTTGAGCCACAGCGCCACTTCCGGTTTTCTGGTGGTTCATTGGAGATAAGAGTCTCACGTACTTTCCTGCCCGGGCTGGCTTTGAATCACAATCCTCACATCTCAGCCTCCTGAGTAGCCAGGATGCCAGGCGTGAGCCACCAGTGTGCTGCTTCCAACTCCTTCTCTTTCTCCATTTTTTAGGTCCAGGACTTGGAACTTGGTACCTGATGCCTGCACTCATTGGCTAGCACTCTACCAACTGAGCCACGCCTCCAAGCGCTCCCCTCCCACTCCTGTTGCTCCATTCACAAGAATTCTGCCATAGAAACCCCACATCACAGGCCTTTAGCTCCCTTTGGCCAGTCAGAAAGCAGGCTACAGTTCTAGAACTCCTAAAGCATTCCTGACTGACATGTTTCTAATTTTCCTCTCCCTGCTCTGGCTGAGTGAGGCTGGATCTTCTGCACCATTTGCCTCCCAACTTCAGCCATTGGATCAACAACCTTTACTCACACAGGTGTGTGTGTGTGTGTGTGTGTGTGTGTGTGTGCACA
>NW_012321904.1:0-1601 GCF_000151885.1 Dipodomys ordii
TCTGTTTCTTTTGCTTCTGTTTCTTCTGCTTCTTCTTCTTCTGTTTCTTCGGATTCTACTTCTGCTTCTCCTTCTTCTCCTTCTCTTTCTGCTTCTTCTGATTCTCCTGCTTCTCCTTCTTGTTCTCCTTCTGTTTCTGCTTCTCTTTCTGCTTCTGCTTCTCCTTCTGCTGCTCCTTCTCCTTCTCCTTCTTCTGCTTCTCTCACTGCTTCTGCTTCTGCTTCTTTTGCTTATTCTTTTTCTTCTGCTTCAGCTTCTCCTGCTTCTGCTTCTTCTGCTTCTACTGCTTCTCCTTATACTTCTCCTTATGCTTCTCCTTATGCTGCTGCTTCTTCTTCTTCTCCTTCTTCCTCTTCTTCTTCTTCTCTTTCTTCTGCTTCTGCTTTTCCTGCCTCTTCTGCTTCTACTGCTTCTCTTTCTGCTTCTTGTCCTTCTCCTGTTTCTTCTCCTTCTGCTTCTCCTGCTTCTGCTTCTTCTGCTTTTCCTGCTTCTCTTTCTGCTTCTCCTTCTGCTTCTCCTTCTGCTTCTGCTCCTTCTCCTTCTTCTGTTTCTTCTTCTTCTGCTTCTCCCGCTCTTGCTTCTTCTGCTTCTCCAGCTTCTCGTTCTGCTTCTCTTCGTCGGCTTCTCTTTCTATTTCTGCTCTACTTCTTCTGATTCTGATTCTTCTCCTTCTTTTTCTCCTTCTGCTTCTGCGTCTTCTGCATTTCCTGCTTCTCCTTCTGCATCTCCTTCTGCTTGTGCTTTTCCTTCTGCATCTTCTTCTGCTCCGGCTTCTCCTTCTCCTTCTTCTGCTTCTCCGTCTGCTTCTGTTTCGTCTGCTTTTCCTGCTTCTCCTTCTGCTTCTCCTTCTATTTCTCCTTCTCGTTCTTCTGCTATTCCTTCTGCTTCTCTTTCTGCTTCTGCATCTTCAGCTTCTTCTGCTACTGATTCTGCTTCTTTTGTTTCTTCTGCTTCTCCTTCTGCTTTTGCTTCTCTTTCTGCTTCTGCTTCTCCTTCTGGTTCTCCTTCTTCTTCTCCTTCTGCTTCTCTTTCTGCTTCTTATTCTGCTTCTGGTCCTCCTACTCCTAATCCTTCTCTTTCTCCTTCTTCTTCTGCTTCTCGTTCTTCTTCTGCTTCTTCTGCTTGTTCGGTTTCTTCTGCTTCTGCTTTTCCAGCTTCTGCTGCTTCTCCTTCTGCTTCAGGTTCTCCTTCTGATTCTTCGGCTTCTTCTGTTTCTTCTGCTTCTGCTTCTTCTGCTACTGCTTCTTCTGCTTCTTCTGCTTCTCTTTCTGCTTCTCCTTCTGCTTCTGCTTCTCCTTCTGCTCCTTCTCCTTCTTCTGTTTCTTCTTCTTCTTCTGCTTCTCCCGCTTCTGCTTCTTCTGCTTCTCCTGCTTGTCCTTCTCCTTCTGCTTCTCCTTCTCCTTCTTCTGCTTCTCTTTCTGCTTCTGCTTCTTCTGATTCTCCAACTTCTCCTTCTTCTTCTCCTTCTATTTCTGCTTCTCTTTCTGCTTCTGCATCTCCTTCTGCTTCACCTTCTGCTGCTCCTTCTCCTTCTTCTGTTTCTCCCTCTGCTTCTGCTTCTTATGCTTCTTCTTTTTCTTCTGGTCTCCTTCTGCTGCTTC
>NW_012321905.1:0-1601 GCF_000151885.1 Dipodomys ordii
GCTTCTGCTCC
Source organism: Dipodomys ordii (assembly GCF_000151885.1). NCBI lineage: Eukaryota > Metazoa > Chordata > Mammalia > Rodentia > Heteromyidae > Dipodomys > Dipodomys ordii. The sequence continues at coordinate 12 of NW_012321905.1, forward strand.
TTCTCCTTCTTCTGTTTCTTCTTCTTCTGCTTCTCCCGCTTGTGCTTCTCCTGCTTCTCCTGCTTCTCGTTCTGCTTCTCTTCGTCGGCTTCTCTTTCTATTTCTGCTTCTGCTTCTTCTGATTCTGATTCTTCTCCTTCTTCTTCTCCTTCTGCTTCTGCTTCTTCTGCATCTCCTGCTTCTCCTTCTGCATCTCCTTCTGCTTGTGCTTTTCCTTCTGCTTCTTCTTCTGCTTCGGCTTCTCCTTCTCCTTCTTCTCCGTCTGCTTCTGTTTCTTCTGCTTTTCCTGCGTCTCCTTCTGCTTCTCCTTCTGTTTCTCCGTCTCGTTCTTCTGCTATTCCTTCTGCTTCTCTTTCTGGTTCTGCATCTTCAGCTTCTTCTGCTACTGATTCTGCTTCTTCTGTTTCTTCTGCTTCTCCTTCTGCTTCTCCTTCTGCTTTTGCTTCTCTTTCTGCTTCTGCTTCTCCTTCTGGTTCTCCTTCTTCTTCTCCAGATTCTGCTTCTTCTGCTTCCCCTGCTTCTCCTTCTGCTTTAGGTTCTGCTTTTGCTTCTTCGGCTTCTTCTGCTTCTATTTTTGCTTCTCCTTCTGTTTCTGCTTCTCTTTCTGCTTCTGCTTTTTCTCCTTCTATTTCTTCTGATTCTGCTTCTCCTGCTTCTGCTTCTCCTGCTTCTCCTTCTGTTTCTCTTTATGCTTCTCATTCTGCTCCTCCTCTTCTGCTTCTACTTCTGCTTCTGCTTCTGCTTCTGCTTCTCCTTCTGCTGCTCTTTCTGCTTCTCCTGCTGCTTTTCCTTCTCCTGCTCCTTCTTCTGCTTTTCTTTCTGCTTCTCCTTCTGTTTCTCCTACTCCTTCTCCTTCTCGTTCTTCTGCTTTTCCTTCTGCTTCTCCTTCTGCTTCTGCATCTTCTGCTACTGCCTCTGCTTCTTCTGTTTCTTCTGCTTCCCCTTCTGCTTCTCCTTCTGCTTTTGCTTCTCTTTCTGCTTCTGCTTCTCCTTCTGCTTCTCCAGATTCTGCTTCTTCTGCTTCTCCTGCTTCTCCTTGTGCTTCAGGTTCTGCTTCTGCTTCTTCGGATTCTTCTGCTTCTGCTTCTCCTGCTGCTGCTTCTTCTGCTTCTCATGCTTCTCTTTCTGCTTTTCCTTCTGTTTCTGCTTCTCCTTCTGCTTCTTCTCCTTCCTATGTTTCTTCTGCTTCTGCTTCTCCTGCTTCTGCTTCTTCTGCTTCTCCTGCTTCTCCTTCTCATTCTCCTTCTATTTCTGCTTCTGCTTATCCTTCTGTTTCTCCTACTCTTAATCCTTCTCTTTCTCCTTCTCCTTCTTCTTCTTCTGCTTCTCCTGCTGCTTCTTCTTCTGCTTCTTCTGCTTTTTCTGTTTCTTCTTCTTCTGCTTCAGCTTCTGCATTTTCTGCTTCTCCTTCTGCTTCTCCTTCTGCTTCTGCTCTTCTCCTTCTGTTTCTTCTGTTTCTGCTTCTCCTGCTTCTTCTTCTTCTGCTTCTCCTACTTCTCCTTCTGCTTCTCCGTCTCATTCTCCTTCTCCTTCAATTTCTCCTTCTTGTGCTTCTCATATCTGCTTCTGCTTCTGCTTCTCCTGCTTCTG
>NW_012321906.1:0-1601 GCF_000151885.1 Dipodomys ordii
GCAGAAGCAGGAGAAGCAGAAGCAGAAGAAGCCGAAGAAGCAGAAGCAGAACCTGAAGCAGAAGAAGCAGTAGAAGCAGAAGAAGCAGAATCTGGAGAAGCAGAAGGAGAAGCAGAAGGAAAAGCAGAAGAACGAGAAGGAGAAGGAGAAACAGAAGGAGAAGCGGAAAGAGAAGCAGAAGAAGGAGCAGGAGAAGGAAAAGCAGCAGCAGAAGCAGAAAGAGCAGCAGAAGGAGAAGCAGGAGATGCAGAAACAGGAGAAGCAGAAGCAGAAGAAACAGGAGAAGGACAAGAAGCACAAGCAGAAGGAGAAGCAGAAACAGAAGGAGAAGCAGAAAGAGAAGGAGGGGAAGCAGAAGAAGCAGAAGCAGGAGAAGCAGAAGCATAAGAATCCGAAGAAGCAGAAGCAGAACCTGAAGAAGAAGGAGAAGCAGGAGAAGCAGAAGAACCAGAAGCAGAAGGAGAAGTAGAAGTAGGAGAAGGAGAAGGAAGAGCCGCAGAAGCAATAGGAGAAGCAGAAGGAGAAGCAGAAGCAGAATGAGAGGCAGAAAGAGAAGCAGTAGAAGCAGAAGAAGCAGGAAAAGAAGAAGCGGAAAAAATAGAAGAAGAAGAAGAAGAAGAAGAAGAAGAAGATGAAGATGAAGAAGAAGAAGAAGATGAAGAAGAAGAAGAAGAAGATGGAGAAGGAGAAGGAGAAGCATAAGGAGAAGAAGTAGAAGCAGAAGCAGGAGAAGCAGAAGCAGTAGAAAAAGAATAAGCATAAGAAGAAGAATCAGAGGGAGAAGCAGAAGAAGGAGAAGGAACAGCAGAAAGAGAAGTAGAAGGAGAATCAGAAGGAGAATCAGAAGAAGGAGGAGCAGAAGCAGAAGAAGCAGCAGAAGGAGAAGCAGAAGCAGAAAAAGATGCAGAACGAGAAGCAGGAGAAGCAGAAGAAGCAGAAGCAGAAGGAGAAGCAGAAGTAGGAGAAGGAGAAGGAGAAGGAAGTGCAGCAGAAGCAATAGGAGAAGCAGAAGGAGAAGCAGAAGCAGAATGAGAAGCAGAAAGAGAAACAGTAGAAGCAGAAGAAGCAGGAAAAGGAGAAGCAGAAGAAAGAAAGGAAGAAGAAGAAGACGAAAAAGAAGGAGAAGAAGAGGAAGAAGAAGCAGCAGCATAAGGAGAAGCATAAGGAGAAGCAGTAGAAGCAGAAGCAGGAGAAGCAGAAGCAGAAGAAAAAGAATAAGCAAAAGAAGCAGAAGCAGTGGGAGAAGCAGAAGAAGGAGAAGGAGAAGGAGCAGCAGAAGGAGAATCAGAAGCAGAAAGAGAAGCAGAAGCACAAGAAGATGCAGAAGGAGAAGCAGGAGAAGCAGAAGAAGCAAAAGCAGAAGGAGAAGCAGAAGTAGGAGAAGGAGAAGGAGAAGGAAGGGCAGCAGAAGCAATAGGAGAAGCAGAAGGAGAAGCAGAAGCAGAATAAGAAGCAGAAAGAAAAGCAGTAGAAGCAGAAGAAGCAGGAAAAGCAGAAGCAGAAGAAAGAGAAGAAGAAGAAGCAGAAGAAAGAGAAGAAGAAGAAGAAGAAGAAGAAGAAGAAGAAGAAGAAGAAGAAGAAGAAGAAGAAGAAGAAGAAGA
>NW_012321907.1:0-1601 GCF_000151885.1 Dipodomys ordii
CAGCGGGACACAGAGGGGGACACAGCAAGGACACAGCGGCACACAGCATGGGACACAGCAAGGACACAGTGGGACGCAGCGGGGGACACAGCGGGACATAGCGGGGGACACAGCGGTGGACACAGCGGGACACAGCGGGACACCGCGGGGGACACAGGGAGGACACAGCGGGACACAGCGGGGGACAGAGCGAGGACACATTGGGACACATTGGGACACAGCGTGATTCAGCGGGGGACACAGCAGTATACAGCGGGACAAAGCGGGACACAGCGGGGACACAGCAGAGACACAGCGGGGGACAGAGCGGTACACAGCGGGGGACACAGGGATGACAGACCAGGACCCAGCGGGACCCAGCGTGGATACAGCAGGGACCCAGCTGGACCCAGCGGGACACAGCGGGGACACAGCAGTAGACACAGCGGGACACAGCGTTGGACAAAGGGAGGACACAGCGGGACCCAGCGGGACCCAGCGTCGATACAGAAGGGACACAGCAGGACACATTGGGGTACACAGCTGGGGACACAGCAAGGACACAGCGGGACACAGCGGGACACAGCGGGGACACTGCGGGAACATAGCAGCACACAGCGGGGTACACAGCGGGACACAGCGGGACACAGCTGGGGACACAGCGGGGACACAGCGGGACACAGTGGAACACAGCGGGAGTCAAAGCGGGAGACAGCGGGGGACACAGCGAGGACACAGGGGGACACAGCGGCGACACAGAGGGGACTCACCGGGGGACACAGCGTGGGACAAAGTGGGACACACGGGACACAGTGTTACACAGCGGGACACAGCGGGGACACTGACAGCGGGGACATTCGGGACACAGCAAGATAAAGCGGGGGACACAGCGGGACACAGCGGGACACAGCGGGGGACAGCGGGGGACACAGCGGGACACAGTGGGCTACCCAGTGAGGACACAGCGGGACACAACAGGGGACACAGCGAGGACACAGCGGGGGACACAGCGGGGGACACAGCGGGACACAGTGGGGAACACAGCGAGGACACAGCGGGACACAACGGGACACAGCGTCGATACAGCGGGGAGGCAGCGTTACACAGCGTGGTACACACTGTGGACACAACGGGACACAGTGGGGGCACAGCGGGACACAGCGGGCACAGTGGGACACAGCGGGGACAAAGCGTGAGACACAGCGAGGGACAGAGAGGGAAACAGCAGGGGACACAGCGAGGAAACAGCGGGACACAGCGGTGACACAGCGGGGACTCAGCGGGGGACACAGTGGGACACAGCGGGGGACACAGCGGGACACAGCGGGGGACACTGCGGGACACAGTGTGGGACAGAGCGTGGGACACAGCGAGACACAGCGGGAACAAAGCTGGACACAGCGGGGTACACAGAGGGACACAGCAGGGACAAAGCGTGAGACACAGCGGGGGACAGAGAGGGAGACAGCAGGGGACACAGCGAGGAAACAGCGGGACACAGCGGTGACACAGCGGGTACTCAGGGGGGGACACAGCGGGACACAGCGGGGGACACAGCGGGACACAGCGGGGACACAGCTTCGATACAGTGGGGACACAGCGAGACACAGCGGGAAACAGGA
>NW_012321908.1:0-1601 GCF_000151885.1 Dipodomys ordii
CAGGGAAATGTTTTTTGTTTTTGTTTTGATTTCGCTCTCTCTACACACCCCGTGTGTTTGTCTGTCTTGTGTCTCTGTGCGATAGGGGTTTGCCATTCATGACCTGTGTGGGCAGGGATGATGGGGCGTGTGTGTGTGTGTGTGTGTGTGTGTGTGTGTGTGTGTGTGTGTGTGTGTGTGTGTGTGTGTGTGTGTGTGCGCGCGTGCGTGCGCGGGAGGGGGAGGTGTTCCTTCCTCACAAGACCTTCATAAGTGTCGGTTCGGTCTGGAATCGATCTTGGGCCTGACGTTGTTTTTCCTTGTTTTGGGGTGCCACCTACTGGACACCGTGTGGAGTGACAGGGAGTGATTCGGGGCTGATGGCGGAAGTTGGCGACTCCCCCGAGAGTCCGCTCGCGAGAGTCTCGTGGACTCTCGCGAGAGTCGCGATGAGGTATCGCCGGCTCTCTTCTGCGGCTTTATGTACAACAAAACAAAATGAAACAACAGCAAACAAGGAACTTTTCTTGAAGGGAGGGCCGAGCGGAGGGGGAGGGGGGCCCGCAGGGGGTGTTTCTTTTCGTTATTTTCTGTCCCAGTTTATTTACGGTTGTAATTTATATACAGTAACACAAATGTCTTTACGTCAGTATTATGGAAAAGGGTCCCACGGCTGCAGTGGGTGAAAGATTGAGACGGGAACATTTCTAAAGGAGTGGCAAGAAAATGGAAAACAGGCAATGCAATAGTTAAGGGAGAGTTATAAATATCAAGTGCTGCCCTAGGTGAAATTTCATGCAAATGTCCTCACCCACTCAGGTAAACTTTTTATATAGGTATCAGAATAAAATTTCTTGAACTATATAGACTTTTATTCACTTGATTCCTTTAAGTAAATTAAAATAACTGGCTGTTGACAGGGCACGTCTGGATATTTCTATCGGTCCCATAGAGATAATCTGTTACATTTTAGGACATGGTAGATTATATCTGCTATTTCCCCAAATGGACTTTACAAAAGCCATCTGTGGCCCCAAAGATGTTTCTGGAGCTCTCATCATGTGTGACTAAATAGGCCTCAGTGAATTAAGCTGAGAAAGCTGCAAAACAAAGCAGATCACTTCAGTTATGGAATATTAAGAGAATAAAAGTAGCTTTATACCACTGGATCTTTAGTGAGAAGATAGAATAAAAAGAAGATAAAAATATTGGAGGATGCAATATAAGCCAATTGAAACGTATCTAACCGATGATCTGGCTTCGAAGCGGCTACTGAGTAGCGTGGTCCTAGACCATCGTGTCCAGGAGGATACACCCGTGTGTTTTGAAAGATCCTCAAGCCAATATACTTGTCATCGTGACCGAAAGCGTTAGGACAGGTGCGTTTCCGTCCTCCTAATTCCAGGTTTAATCCTCACACGTCCGGTTGTTATCATACGTTCACAGTCGTGCCACTTATGGATATGACGTCTTATGTCTTCTCGGCAATATCTTAAATGCTCAGAGAAGTGACACCTTCTGACGAGAGGAGAGTATGTGTGTCACACACACGGGGACGCACACACTCTGTTGCCCGGAGTGCTGTGTAGGTTACCATGTCCAGTTATACTTTAGGTCTAGCA
>NW_012321909.1:0-1601 GCF_000151885.1 Dipodomys ordii
TTTTGTTTTTTTCTTCGTTGTTTTTTTAGATATTTTTTATGTTGTTATTTGTGATATTTTTTTTTCATTTTTGGTGACACAGTTAGTTTTCATTGGGGGACACATTTAGGGTATCATTTTATTTCAGTGGGGAATACAGCGAGGACACAGTGGCATCTTCTTGGACTCAGCGTAGATTCAGCTGAGTCACAGCTTTACACAGCATGTTTCAAATCAGTGGACTCAACGGGACTCAGTGGGGTCACAGCGGTACACAGCGGTTTGCAGTGGGACACAGCGGGGACAAAGCGCGAGACACAGCAGGGGACAGAGCTGGAGACATCGGGGGACACAGCGGGGACACAGCGGGACAGAGCGGGTCATTGCAGGGCACATTGGTGGATACAGCAGGACACAGCAGGGGACACAGCGGGAGACAGCGGGGGACACAGCGAGGACACAGCGGGACACAGCGCTGACACTGCGGGGACACAGCGGGGGACACAGTGGGACACAGCGTCTATAGAGCGGGGACACAGCAGGACACAGCGGTGACACAGCAGGTCCCAGCAGGGACACAACAAGGACACAGCGGATGACACAGCGGGACACAGCGGGAAACAGAGGGGGACACAGCGAGGGACACAGCGGGGGACACAGCGGTACACAGCGGGAGACACAGCGGGGACACAGCGGGGGACACAGCGGGGGACACAGCCGGACACAGTGGGACACAGCGGGGGATACATGGAGGTCTCAGCGGGACAAAGCGGGGACACAGCGGCGACTCACCGGGGGACACAGCGGGGGACAAAGCGGGACACCACAGAACACAGTGGGAAACAGCGGGACACAGCGGGCAAACTGCGGGGACACAGGGGGACAAAGCGTGGGACACATAGGGACACAGCGGGGGACACAGCGGGGGACACAGCGGGACACAGTGGGACACAGCGGGGCACACAAGGGGGACACAGCGGGACCCAGCGGGGAACACAGCGAGGACACAGCGGGACCCAGCGGTACACAGCGTCGATACAGGGGGGACACAGCGTTACACAGCGTGGTACACAGCTGTGAACACAACGGGACACAGTGGGGGCACAGTAGGACACAGCGTGACACAGTGGGACACAGCGGGGACAAAGCTTGAGACACAGCGGGGTACAGAGTGGGAGACAGCGGGGGACACAGCGAGGACACAGCGGGACAAAGCGCTGACATTGCGGGGGACACCGCGGGTGACACAGCGGGGGACACAGCCGGACACAGCGGGACACAGCGGGGAAAACAGGGGGGACCCAGCGGGACCCAGCCCGGGACACAGCGTGGACACATTGGGACACAGCGGGGAAACAGCGGGACTCAGCGGGGGACACAGCAGTACACAGCGGGACACAGCGGGTCACAGCGAGGGACACAGAGGGGTATGTAGCGGGACAGTGGGGAACACACGGAGGACACAGCGGGACCCAGCGGGACACAGCGTCGATACAGTGGGGACACAGCGGGACACAGTGGGGTACACAGCTGGGGACACAACTGTACACAGTGGGGGACACAGCGAGGACACAGCAGAACACAGCGTGGGAGACAGCGAGGACACAGCAGGACACAGCGAG
>NW_012321910.1:0-1601 GCF_000151885.1 Dipodomys ordii
ATGCAGATGGAGAAGCAGAAAGAGCAGAAGCCGGATGGAGAAGCAGAATTAGAGAAGGAGAAAGGAAGGGCAGCAGAAGCAATTGGTGAAGCAGAAGAGGAAGCAGAAGAATGGAAGAAGAAAGAGAAGCGGGAGAGGCACAAATGCAGAAGCAGGAGTAGCAGAAGCAGAAGTTGCAGAAGAAGAAGAAGAAGAAGAAGAAGAAGAAGAAGAAGAAGAAGAAGAAGAAGAAGAAGAAGAAGAAGAAGAAGAAGAAGAAGAAGAAGAAGAAGAAGAAGAAGGAGAAGAAGAAGAAGAAGCAAAAGGAGAAGAAGAAGCAAAAGAAGGAGGAGAAGCAGGAGAAGAAGGAGAAGCAGAAGAAGTAGAAGGAGAAGAAGAAGAAGAAGAAGTAGAAGCAGAAGGAGAAGTAGAAGAAGGAGAAGGAGGAGCAGAAGGACAAGCAGCAGGAGAAGCAGAAAGAGAAGCAGAAGAAGCAGAAGCAGGAGAAGCAGAAGCAGAAGAAAAAGAAGAAGCATGAGAAGCAGAAGCAGAGGGAGAAGGAGCAGTTGTAGAAGCACAAGGAGAAGCAGAAGGAAAAGCAGAAAAACGAGAAGGAGAAGGAGAAACAGAAGGAGAAGCAGAAGGAGAGGCAGAGGGAGAAGCCGAAGGAGAAGCAGGAAAAGCAGTAGAAGCAGAAGCAAAAGGTGAACCAAGACAAGCAGGAGAAGCAGAAGCAGAAGAAGAAGCATAAGAACAAGCACACGCAGAAGGAGATGCAGACGGAGAACCAGGAGAAGCAGAAGAAGCAGAAGCTGAAGAAGAAGCAGAAGTAGGAGAAGGAGAAGGAGGAGAAGCAGAAGCAGAAGGAGAAGCAGAAGCAGAATGAGTAGCAGAAAGAGAAGCAGGAGAAGCACAAGAAGCAGAAGCAGGAGAACCGGAAAGAGAAGAAGAAGAAGAAGCAGAAACAGAAGCAGGAGATGCAGGAGAAGCTAAGAAGCAGAAGCAACTGAAGCAGAAGCAAAAGAAACAGAAGAAGCATAAGTAGCAGAAGCAAAAGCAGAAGTAGAAGCAGAAGAACGAGAAGGAGAAAGAGAAATATGAGGAGAAGCAGAAGGAGAAGCAGAAGCAGAAGGAGAAGCAGAAGTAGGAGAAGGAGAAGGAAGAGAAGCAGAAGCAATAGGAGAAGCAGAAGGAGAAGCAGAAGCAGAAGGAGAAGCAGAAAGAGAAGCAGTAGAAGCAGAAGAAGCAGGAATATCAGAAGCAAAAGAAAGAGAAGAAGAAGAAGAAGAAGAAGAAGAAGAAGAAGAAGAAGAAGAAGAAGAAGAAGAAGAAGAAGAAGAAGAAGAAGAAGAAGAAGAAGAAGAAGAAGGAGAAGGAGAAGCATAAGGAGAAGCAGTAGAAGCAGAAGAAGCAGAAGCAGGAGAAGCAGAAGCAGAAGAAAAAGAATAAGCATAAGAAGCAGAATGAGAGGGAGAAGCAGAAGGAGAAGGAGCAGGAGAAGGAGAAGAAGAAGCAGAAAGAGAAGCATAAACAGAAGGAGAACAAGAAGGAGAAGCAGGAGAATCAGAAGAAGTAGAAGTAGAAGCAGAAAGAGAAGGAGAAGAAGGAGAAGCAGAAGTAGA
>NW_012321911.1:0-1601 GCF_000151885.1 Dipodomys ordii
AGCAAAGAAAAATTGAAACAATACATCTCCACCAAACCAGCCCTACAAAAGATCTTAAAGATGTCTACACATAGAAAACCAACAAGACCGCAATAAAGGCCAAGAAACTGCACCAAACTGAGAATCCAAGAACCATAGGAAGAACCCAGTTTTTGCAGCCCCCAAGAAGGGGGATAACATGGCAAGAACTCCCAAATACCTCTCAGTCCTATCTCTTAACCTTAACGGACTGAACTCTCCAATTAAGCGACACAGACTGTCTAGTTGGATTAAAAAACAAGACCCTTCTATCTGCTGCCTGTAGGAGTCACATCTTGCCCGTAAAAACAAACACATTTTCAATGTTAAAGGCTGGAACAAAATCTACGAAGCAAACGGCCCCCATAAACAGGCGGGAGTTGCAATCCTAATATCAGATAAAATAGACTTCAAATTAAAATTGGTGAGAAGAGATAAAGAAGGTCACTACATACTAATTAAAGGATCTCTCCTTCAGGAGGATATTACAATTCTAAATATCTATTCGCCAAACAATGGAGCACCCAAATTTATCAAAGAAACACTACTTTCCCTCAAATCCCATATAGATCCAAAGACATTAATTGTTGGGGATTTTAACACACCACTCTCCCCACAAGATAGATCAACTCGGCAAAAACTCAACAGAGAAACCGCAGATCTAAACAGCTGCATAGATCAACTAGACTTAACAGATATCTACCGAACATTTCACCCAGCAGCATCAGAATACACGTTTTTCTCAGCAGCACATGGAACATTCTCTAAAATAGACCACATTTTAGGCCACAAAGCAAACTTGTCTAAATTCAGAAACATTGAAGTTATACCTTGCATCCTTTCTGACCACAAGGGAATAAAATTAGAACTCAATGCTTCTGGTTCTTATGCTTCTTATGTTTCTTCTGCTTCTGCTTCTACTGTTTCTGCTTCTTCTGCTTCTCCTTTTGCTTCTCCTTCTGCTTCAGCTTCTTCTACTTCTGGTTCTACTGCTTCTGCTTCTCCTGATACTTCTTCCTCTGTATCTCCTGCTTATCTTTCTGCTTATCTTTCTTCTTGAGTTCTCTTTCTGCTTCTCCTTCTGCTCCTGCTTCTACTTCTCCTTCTCCTTCTGCTTCTCCTTCTGTTTCTCCTTCTGCTTCTCCTTCTTCTCGTTCTCCTTCTTGTGCTTCTCCTTCTGCTTCTTCTGCTTCTCCTGTTTCTCCTTCTGCTTCTGCTTCTCCTACTTCTCCTTCTTCTGTTTCTATTTCTTCTCCTTCTGCTTCTGCGTCTCCTGCTTCTCCTACTGTTTCTCCTTGTGCTTCTGCTTCTCCTTTTGCTTCTCCGTCTCCTTCTGCTTCGCCTTCTGCTTCTGCTTCTCCCTCTCCTTCTCTTTCTCTTTCTCCTTCTTCTGCTTCTCCCTGTGCTTCTCCTTCTGCTTCTGCTTCTTCTGTTCTCCTGCTTCTCCTTCTGCTTCTCCTTCTGCTTCTGCTTCTCTTTCTGCTTATCCTTTTGCTTCTGCTTGTTAATCTTCTGTTTCTTTTGCTTTTGCTTCTCCTATTTCTGCTTCTCCTTTTGCTTCTGTTCTGCTTCTCTTCTGCTGA
>NW_012321912.1:0-1600 GCF_000151885.1 Dipodomys ordii
TCATCTATTTCTTCTTCTGCTTCTGCTTCTTCTGCTTCTCCTTCTGAATCTCCTTCTGCTTGTGCTTGTCCTTATCCTTCTTCTTCTGCTTCTCCTTCGCTTCTCCTTCTGCTTCTTCTGCTTCTCCTTCTGATTCTCCTTCTGCTTCTGCTTCTGTTTTTCCTTCGCCTTCTCGTTTTTCTGCTTTTCCTTCTGCTTCTCCTTCTGCTTCTGCTGCTACTGCTACTGCTTCTGCTTCTTCTGTTTCTTCTGCTTCTCCTTCTGCTTTTGATTCTCTTTCCCCTTCTGCTTCTCCTTCTGCTTCTCATTCTGCTTCTCCAGATTCTGCTTCTTCTGCTTCTCCTGCTTCTCCTTCTGCTTCAGGTTCTGCTTCTGCTTCTTCGGATTCTTATGCTTCTGCTTTTCCTGCTTCTGCTTCTTCTGCTTCCCCTCCTTCTCTTTCTGCTTCTCCTTCTGTATCTGCTTCTCCTTCTGCTTCTGCTTCTTGTCCTTCTCCTTTTTCTTCTTCTTCTGCTTCTCCTGTTTCTACATCTCCTGCTTCTCCTTCTGCCGCTCTTTCTGCTTCTCCTGCTGCTTTTCCTTCTCCTGCTCCTTCTTCTGCTTCTCTTTCTGCTTCTCCTTCTGTTTTTCCTTCTACTTCTCATTCTCGTTCTTCTGCTTTTCCTTCTGCTTCTCCTTCTGCTTCTGCATCTTCTGCTTCTTCTGCTACTGCCTCTGCTTCTTCTGTTTCTTCTGCTTCTCCTGCTTTTGCTTCTCTTTCTGCTTCTGCTTCGCCTTCTGCTTCTCCAGGTTCTGCTTCTCCTGCTTCTGATTCTTCTGCTTCTACTGCTTCTACTTATGCTTCTACTTCTCCTTCTTCTTCTTCTTCTTCTTCTTCTTCTTCTTCTCCTTCTTCTTCTTCTTCTTCTTCTTCTTCTTCTTCTTCTTCTTCTTCTTCTTCTTCTTCTTCTTCTTCTTCTTCTTCTTCTTCTTCTTCTTCTTCTTCTTCTTCTTCTTCTTCTTCTTCTTCTCTTTCTTCTGCTTCTGCTTTTCCTGCTTCTTCTGCTTCCACTGCTTCTCTTTCTGCTTCTCATTCTTCTTCTGCTTCTCCTATTGCTTCTGCTGCTCTTCCTTCTCCTTCTCCTACTTCTATTTCTTCTTCTGCTTCTTCTGCTTCTCCTGCTTCTCCTTCTGCATCTCCTTCTGCTTGTTTTGTCCTTATGCTTCTTCTTCTGCTTCTCCTTCGCTTCTCCTTCTGCTTCTTCTGCTTCTCCTTCTGATTCTCCTTCTGCTTCTGCTTCTGTTTTTCCTTCTCCTTCTCGTTTTTCTGCTTTTCCTTCTGCTTCTCCTTCTACTTCTGCTGCTACTGCTACTGCTTCTGCTTCTTCTGTTTCTTCTGCTTCTCCTTCTGCTTTTGATTCTCTTTCCGCTTCTGCTTCTCATTCTGCTTCTCATTCTGCTTCTCCAGATTCTGCTTCTTCTGCTTCTCCTGCTTCTCCTTCTGCTTCAGGTTCTGCTTCTGCTTCTTCGGATTCTTATGCTTCTGCTTCTCCTGATTCTGCTTCTTCTGCTTCCCCTCCTTCTCTTTCTGCTTCTCCTTCTGTATCTGCTTCTCCTTTGA
>NW_012321913.1:0-1600 GCF_000151885.1 Dipodomys ordii
AAAAAAAAAAAAAAAAAAAAAAAAAAAAAAAAAAAAAAAAAAAAAAAAAAAATAAAAAAAAAAACAAAAAAGAAAAGTAATGACAAAAAAGAAAAAAAAAAAGAAAAAAAAAAAAAAAAAGAAAAAAAAAAAAAAAAAAGAAAAAACAAAAAAAAAAAAAAGAGAACAGGAAACACGAAAAAGAACAACAAACGCGGCCACCTCCTCCTCAGTAATCGAAGGAATAATGATAAACATCTTCTTCATCTTCCTCTTCATCTTCTTGATCTCTTCTTCATCTTCTTCTTCATCTTATTCTTAATATTCTTATTCTTCTTCTTAATAAAAACAAAATTCTCCTTCTCCTTCTCCACCTCGTTCTCCACCTCCTCCTCCTCCTCCTCCTCTTCCACGTCCTCCTCCTCCTCCTCCTCCTTCTTCTTTTTCTTCTTCTTCTCTTCTTCTTCTTCTTCTTCTGCTTCTTCTTCTTCTATTTCTGCTTTGCCTTCTCCTTCTCCTTCTACTTCTCCTTCTGCTTCTCCTTCTGCTTCTGCTTCTGCTTCTTCTGCTTCTTCTATTTCTACTGCTTCTGTTTCTCCTGCTTCTGCTTCTTCTGCTTGTCCTGCTTCTCCTTCTTCTTCTCCTTCTCCTTCGATTTCTCCTTCTTCTGCTTCTCTTTCTGCTTCTGAGTATGCATCTTCTGTTTCTTCTGCTTCTGCTTCTCCTGCTTCTGCTTCTTCTGCTTATCCTTCTGCGTGTCCTACTCCTAATCCTTCTCTTTCTCCTTCCCCTTCTCCTTCTTCTGCTTCTCATTCTGCTTCTGCTTCTCCTTATACTTCTGCTTCTCCTTCTGTATCTCATTCCGCTTCTGCTTCTCCTTCTTATGCTTCTCCTTCTTCTGCTTCTCCTTCTGCTTCTTCTACTTCTCCTTCTTCTGATTTTCCTACTTCTCCTCTTTCTGCTTCTCCTTCTTTTGATGCTTCCTCTTCTTCTTCTTGTTGTTGTTCTTCTTCTTGTTCTTCTTCTTCATCTTGTTCTTCTTCTTCTTCTTCTTCTTCTTCTTCTTCTTCTTCTTCTTCTGCTTCTGCTTCTGCTTCTGCTTATTATTCTTCTTCTTCTCCTTCTCCTTCTTCTGCTTCTCCTTCTCCTTCTGCTTCTCCTTCTGCTTCTGCTTCAATTTCTCCTTCTTCTGCTTCTCATTCTGCTTCTTCTTCTGCTTCCCATGCTTCTGCTTCTTCCGCTTCTCCTTCTGCTTCTCCTTCTTCTTCCCCTTCTGCTTAGCCTTCTGCTTCTCCTACTCCTAATCCTTCTCTTTCTCCTTCTATTCTTTTTCTCCTGCTTCTCCCTCTGCTTCTCCCTCTTCTTCTTCTTCTTCTTCTTCTTCTTCTTCTTCTTCTTCTTCTTCTTCTTCTTCTTCTTCTTCTTCTTCTTCTTCTTCTTCTTCTTCTGTTTGTCCTGGTGCTTCTGCTTCTGCTTATTCTACTATTTCTGTTTCTTCTGCTTCTGCTTCAGATTGTGCTTCTTCTGTTTCTCCTTCTGCTTCAGATTCTGCTTCTGCTTCTTCGGCTTCTCCTGTTTCTTCTGCATCTGCTTCTCCTGCTTCTCTGCTTCTCCTGCTTCT
>NW_012321914.1:0-1600 GCF_000151885.1 Dipodomys ordii
CGTGGGACACAGCGAGACTCAACGAGACACAGTGAGAGACAGAGCGTGGGACACAGCGAGACACAGCAGGTTCAAAGCTGGACACAGCGGAGTACACAGCGGGACACAGCGTGAAACAGCGGTGACCCTGCGGGGACACTGCGGGACACAGCGGGGAACACAGTAGGACACAGCGGGGGACACAGCGAGGACACAGCGGGACACAGCGGACGACACAGCAAGAACACAGCGGACACAGCAGAGGACACAGCAAGGACACAGCGGGACTGAGCGGGGGACACAGCGGGGACACAACGGGACACAGAGGGGTACACAGCGGGGACACAGCGGGACACAGCGGGGGACACAGCTGGACACAGTGGGGACACAGCGGGGGACACAGCGGGACTCAGCGGGACACAGAGGGGACACAGCGAGGACATATTGGGACACAGCGGGGACACAGGGGGACTCAGCGGGGGACACAGCAGTACACAGCGGGACACAGCGGGACACAGCAGGGGACACAGAGGTGTAAACAGCGGGACACAGCGGGGAACACAGCGAGGACACAGCAGGGGACATAGCGGGACACAGAGGGTACACAGAGGGACACAGCGGGGGACACAGAGAGGACACAGCGGGAGACACAGCAGAGGACACAGCAGGACACAGCGGGGAACACAGCGAGGACACAGCGGGACACAGCGGGACATAGTGTCGATACAGCGGGTACACAGCGTTACACAGCTTGGTACACAGCTGTGGACACAACGGGACACAGTGGGGGCACAGCCGGACACAGCGGGACACAGTGGGACACAGCGGGGACAAAGTGTGAGACACAGCGAGGGACAGGGCGGGAGACAGCGGGGAACACAGCGAGGACACAGCGGGACACAGTGGGACACAGCGTCGATACAGCGGGGACACAGCGTTACACAGCGTAGTACACATCTGTTTACACAACGGGACACAGTGGGGGCACAGCCGGACACAGCGGTGACACAGCGGGGACAAGGCGGGGGACACAAAGGGACACAGCGGGGGACACTGCGGGACACAGTGAAGGACAGAGCGTGGGACACAGCGAGACACAGCGGAACAAAGCCGGGGAGAAAGCGGGACACAGCACAGACAGAGAAGGGACACAGCGGGACACCGCGGTGACACAGCTGGACAAAGCGGGGTACACAGCAGGACACAGCGGGCACACAGCGGGGACACAGCGGGACACAGCGGGGACACAGCGGGACTGAGCGGGACACAGTAGGGGACACAGCTGGACACAGCGGGGGACCCAGCGAGGACACAGCGGGACACAGCGGGGTACACAGAGAGGACACCGCGGGGGACACAGCAGGGGACACAGTGGGACACAGCGGGGAACACAGCGAGGACACAGCGGGACACAGCGGGACACAGCGTCGATGCAGAGGGGACTCAGCGGGGGACACAGCGGGGAAACAGCGGGGGACAAAGTGGGATACCACGGGACACAGTGTGACACAGCGGGACACAGCGGGGACATTGTGGGGACACTGCAGGAAAAAGCAGGGGACACGGCGGGACACAGTGGGACACAGCGGGGGACACAGCGGGGGACAGCGGAGACAGATGA
>NW_012321915.1:0-1600 GCF_000151885.1 Dipodomys ordii
AAGGAGAAGCAGAAGGAGAAGCATAAAGAGAAACAGAAGGAGAAGCAGGAGAAGCAGAAGCAGGAGAAGCAGAATCAGAAGAAATAGAAGAAGGAGAAGAAGCAGAAGCAGAAAGAGAAGCAGAAACAGAAGGAGAAGCAGAAAAAGAAGCAGAAGAAGCCGAAGAAGCAAAAGCAGTACCTAAAGCACAAAGAGAAGCAGGAGAAGCAGAAGAAGCAGAATCTGGAGAAGAAGAAGGAGAACCAGAAGGAGAAGCAGAAGCAGAAAGAGAAGCAAAAGCAGAAGGAGAAGCAGAAGAAACAGAAGAAGCAGAATCAGTAGCAGAAGAAGCTGAAGATGCAGAAGCAGAAAGAGAAGCAGAAGGAATAGCAGAAGAACGAGAAGGAGAAATAGAAGGAGAAGCAGAAGGGGAAGCAGGAAAAGCAGAAGAAACAGAAGCAGACGGAGAAGCAGAAGAAGGAGAAGGAGAAGCCGGAGCAGAAGAAGAAGCAGAAGGAAAAGCACAAGCAGAAGGAGATGCAGAAGGAGAAGCAGGAAATGCAGAAGACGCAGAAGCAGAAGGAGAAGAAGAAGGAGAAGAATCAGAATCAGAAGAAGCAGAAGCAGAAATAGAAAGAGAAGCCGATGAAGAGAAGCTGAACGAGAAGCAGGAGAAGCAGAAGAAGCACAAGCGAGAGAAGCAGAAGAAGAAGAAACAGAAGAAGGAGAAGGAGCAGAACCAGAAGGAGAAGCAGAAGGAGAAGCAGAATGAGAAGCAGGAAAAGCAGAAGAAGCAGAAGCAGGAGAAGCAGA
Organism: Dipodomys ordii; assembly: GCF_000151885.1. Lineage (NCBI taxonomy): Eukaryota > Metazoa > Chordata > Mammalia > Rodentia > Heteromyidae > Dipodomys > Dipodomys ordii. Next base: position 793 of record NW_012321915.1, read on the forward strand.
AGGAGAAGAAACAGGAGAAGGACAAGAAGCAGAAAGAGAAGCAGTAGAAGCAGAAGAGGCAGGAAAAGCAGAAGCAGAAGAAAGAGAAGAAGAAGACGAAGAAAAAGAAGAAGAAGCAGCAGCATAAGGAGAAGCATATGGAGAAGCATAAGGAGAAGTATAAGGAGAAGCATTAGAAGCAGAAGAAGCAGAAGCAGGAGAAGCAGAAGCAGAAGAAAAAGAATAAGCAAAAGAAGCAGAAGCAGAAGCAGTGAGAGAAGCAGAAGGAGAAGGAGAAGGAGCAGCAGAAGGAGAAGCAGAAAGAGAAGCAGAAACAGAAGGAGAACAAGAAGGAGTAGCAGGAGAATCAGAAGAAGCAGAAAGAGAAGGAGAAGAAGGAGAAGCAGAAGTAGAATCAGAAGAAACAGAAGAAGAAGAAGCAGAAGAAACAGAAGCAAAAGAAACAGAAGAAGGAGAAGAGCAGAAGCAGAAGCAGAAGGAGAAGCAGAAGCAGAAGGAGAAGCAGAAAGAGAAGCAGGAGAAGCAGAAGAAGCAGGAGAAGCAGAAGCAGAAGAAACAGGAGAAGCCGAAGAAGCAGAAGCAGAATCTGAAGCAGAAGGAGAAAGAGAAGAAGCACAATCTGAAGCAGAAGCAGAAGAAACAGAAATAGTAGAATAAGCAGTAGCAGAAGCACCAGGACAAGCAGAAGAACAAGAAGGAGAAGGCGAAAGAGAAGGATTAGGAGTAGGAGAAGCAAAAGGATAAGCAGAAGCAGAAAGAGACGCAGAAGGAGAAGCAGCACGAGAAGTAGGAGAAGCACAAGCAAGAT
>NW_012321916.1:0-1600 GCF_000151885.1 Dipodomys ordii
ATGGAGAAGGAGAAGCAGAAGCAGAAGATGATGCAGATTGTGAAGCAGGAGAAGCAGAAGAAGCAGAAGCAGAAGGAGAAGCAGGTTTAGCAGAAGAAGCAGAAGTAAAAGGAGAAGCATAAGAAGGAGATGGAGATTCAGAAGCAGATGAAGAAGCATAAGGACAAGCACAAGCAGAAGGAGATGCATAAGGTGAAGCAGGAGAAGCAGAAGATGCAGAAGCTGAAGGAGAAGCATAAGTAGGAGAAGGAGAAGGAGGAGAAGCAGAAGCAGAAGGAGAAGCCGAAGCGGAATGAGAAGCAGAATGAGAAGCAGGAGAAGTAGAAGAAGCAGAAGCAGGAGAAGCCGATAGAGAAGAAGCAGAAGAAGCAGAAACAGAAGCAGAAGTAGAAGCAGAAGCAGAAGGAGAAGCAGCAGAACAAGTAGAACCAGAAATTCAGGCAGGAGAAACAGAAGAAGCAGAAGCAGAAAGAGAAGCAAAAAGAGATTTAGAAGGAGAAGTAGAAGAAGCAGCAGAAGGAGAAGCAGCAGAAGAAGCAGAAAAACAAGCAGGAGAAGCAGAAGCAGAAAGAGAAGTAGAAGCAGAAGAAGCAGAAGCAGAAGAAGAAGCAGTAGAAGCATAAGAAGCAGAAGCAGGAGAAGCAGAAGAAGAAGAAAAAGAAGAAGCATAAGAAGCAGAAGCAGAAGCAGAGGGAGAAACAGAAGAAGGAGAAGGAGCAGCAGAAGGTGAAGCAGAAGGAGATGGAGAAGCAGAAAGAGAAGCAGAAACAGAAGGAAAAGAAGAAGGATTAGTTGGAGAATCAGAAGAAGCAGAAGCAGAAAGAGAAGCAGAAGAAGGAGAAGGAGAAGCAGAAGCAGAGGAAAGGAAGGAGAAGCAGAAGAAGCAGAAGCGGGAGAAGCAGAAGAAGAAGAAGAAGAAGAAGGAGAAGAAGAAGAAGAAATAGAAGAAGAAGAAGAAGAAGAAGAAGAAGAAGAAGAAGAAGAAGAAGAAGAAGAAGAAGAAGAAGAAGAAGAAGAAGAAGAAGAAGAAGAAGAAGAAGAAGAAGAAGAAGAAGAAAGAGAAGGAGAAGGAGCAGAAGGAGAAGCAGAAGCAGAAGGAGAAGCAGAAAGACAAGGAGAAGAAGCAGTAGCAGGAGAAGCAGAAGCACAAGAAACAGAAGAAGCTGAAGAAGCAGAAGCAGGACCTGAAGCAGAAGAAACAGAACAAGCAGAAGAAGCAGTAGCAGAAGCAGAACGAGAAGCAGAAGAAGAAGAAGGAAAAGGAGAAAGAGTAGGATTAGGAGTAGGAAGAGCAGAAGGAGAATCAGAAGCAAAAGGAGCAGCAGAAGGAGAAGCAGAAGGAGAAGCAGAAGAAGGAGAAGCAGAAGCAGAAGAAGCAGCAGAAAGAGAAGCAGAAGCAGAAGAAGATGCAGAAGGAGAAGCAGAAGAAGCAAAAGCAGAAGGAGAAGCAGAAGTAGCAGAAGGAGAAGGAGAAGGAAGGGCAGCAGAAGCAATAGGAGAAGCAGAAGGAGAAGCAGAAGCAGAATGACAAGCAGAAAGAGAAGCAGTAGAAGCAGAAGAAGCAGGAAAGGCAGAAGCAGACGAAAGAGAAGAAGAGAAG
>NW_012321917.1:0-1600 GCF_000151885.1 Dipodomys ordii
GGATCGGGCGGTTCTTGACCAGGTTAGTCGCTTAGGAGAGGGTACGGACCAGGTCCCAACTAATATACAAGTAGGACACATTCAATATAGAACTTGTTCATTAGGCGCTGCCCCTACTAATCCTTTTTTACATTTTTCGCAGAATGTATCTATTTGTATCATTGTTGTATGATCTTGTCCTCCTGAGACGGACAAAGGCTCCATAGCCCTAGTACTACACAGACACAAAGAGAGGTTCTAGCACATTCGCATTAGCTATTAATCTCAGAGGAAGGCTCTATGAGGTTAGATCTTCGCGAGTCATCTGGGTCCTTAGTGGACATGTTGGTTTCTTTTCTTTTGCGTGAAAGTAAGCGAGTTCCTTATGGTGGTCTCAATAGGAATTTCCATGTGGACAGGAGGACAGGGTTGAATACAGGAGTTCACAACTTCAGTGCTGAGCAAGTCTAATCATAAAGGCTCCCCCTCCGCAACACGTCGGCTGGCGGTCGAAACCCCGCCCTCCCCCCTCCCCTTTGTCATGGCTACAACAGAGGAAAAGCAAATGATGATAATAATGAATCATAACAACCTATATGTATGTGTATGTCAGAACTCTCACTCCCCACTGCCGGGTAGGTGAGGACTGACTGACTGAGTGAGTGACTGACCCGACCCGTGTTTTGCCCCTCCCGCCGCCCCATCCACCTTGGCGACGGCGAACGCGCGCCATTTAGTGATAGTTTTGTGAGTTGCAGTTTTCTCTCATGAAATGCATGTGGAATAAAAAAGAACAAACAAACCACGCACTGACTGACTGACAAAACCGGCCCAGGCTGGCTGGCCCCGAGAGAGACTGCCTTCTTTTCAGAGAAGGGGTGGGGTGGGGATGATGATGTGCCTCGTTGGAGTATGGGGCCCATGCATAGGCAGGCAGGCAGGCAGGCAGGCTCGGAGTGGGACCGTTGTGTGTTGGAGCGCCAGTACAGTAGCTCAAGCCCCAGGATTGACTGGCAAGTCGAGAGGAAAAGGAGGGAGGGAGTGCGGGCGGGCAGGCGGGCGGGAGAGAAAATTCAAACGAGAGAGAGAGAGAGAGAGAGAGACAGACAGACAGACAGACAGACAGACAGACAGACAGAGACAAAGAGAGACACAGAGAGAGAAATAGAGAAACAGAAACAGAGAGACAAGAGACAGAGACGTGGTGAATTATTCCGGCTGGACTACATACATGCTCTGTTGCGTCCGATCTTTGAGTTTCCTCAAAGATGCACGCACGCACACACACAGATACACTGAGATGCCCTCTGCCCCCTCTTCTCTCCTATCCAATTCCCCCGCCCCCTCCCCCCTCCCCCCTCCCGTCAGGCACCAGAAATGAGATCCCTCCCCTTCGCCTATTGCGTCAATTACAAACAAAAGGCATCGTGAGATTCAAGCAAATATGTTTTATTTTGTTCCGAGGTTAGGGTTGTGGATTTTGGTGCGGGGGGGGGGTCGGAGGTCGTGGTCGTGGTCGAGTAATCGCCTGCGGAGAGGGGGGGTGAGGATGGACGGTTACACCACCTGCATGGATGGCTCGCGTTCCCCTCTGGCTGTCTGGTTGCCGCTGAGTGCTTGA
>NW_012321918.1:0-1600 GCF_000151885.1 Dipodomys ordii
ACACAGCGGGGACACAGTGGGACACAGCGGGGACACAGCCAGGGACACAGCGGGACACAGCGGGGACACAGAGGGGGACACAGTGGGACGCAGCAGGGGACAAGGGAGGACACAGCAGGACACAGCGGGGGACACAGCGGGGGCCACAGAAGGACACAGCAGGGGACCAGCGAGGACACAGTGGGACACAGCGGGACCAAGCAGGGACACAGCAGGGACACAGCGGAGGACACAGTGGGGGATACAGCGGGACAAAGCTGGGGACACAGCGGAGGACACAGCGGGACACAGTGAGGACACAGCGCGACACAGCGGGAAACAGTGGAGACAGAGCAGGATGCAAGGGGGTACACAGTGGGACATTGTGGGGACACAGCGAGGACACAGTGGGACACATTGGGACACAGCGGGGGACACAGCGGGACACAGCAGGTCACAGCGTGGGACACAGCGGGACACAGCAGGGACACAGCCGGACACAGTGGGACATAGGGGGACACAGCGGGAACACAGCGGGACACAGTGCGGACACAGAGGGACACAACGGGGGACACAGCGGGGACACAGTGGGACACAGTGGGACACAACAGGGGACACAGTGCGGACACAGCGGGGGACAGCGCGGACACAGCGAGGGACACAGCGGGACACAGCTGTGGACACAGAGGGGACACAGTGGGGGACACAGCGGGACATAGCGGTGGACACCACGGGACACAGTGGAGGACACATCGGGGGATAGAGCGGGGACACAGCTGGAGAGTGTGGTACACAGGGGGACACAGCGGGACACAGTCTGACACAGGGGGACACAGCGTTGACACAGCGGGACACAGTGGAACACAGTGGGACACAGCAGGGACACAGCAGGGGACACAGCGGGACACAGCAAGGACACAGCGGGGCACAGCGGAACACAGTGGGACACAGCTGGGACACAGCAGGGGACACAGCGGGACACAGCGGAACAAAGCGGGGACAAACAGAAGGACACAGCGGGGAAACAGAGGGACACAGCGGGGGACACAGCGTGGAAAGAGCGGGACACAGCGGGGACACAGCGGGGACACAGCCGGACACAGAGGGACATAGGGGACACAGCGGGGACACAGCGGGACACAGTGCGGACACAGAGGGACACAACGGGGGACACAGCGTGGACACAGTGGGACACAGTGGGGACACAGCGAGGGACACAGCGGGACACAGCGGGGACACAGATGGGGACACAGCGGGACACAGCGGGGGACAAGGGAGGACACAGCAGGACACAGCGGGTCACAGCGGGACACAGCGGGAAACAGCGGAGACAGAGCTGGACACAACGGGGTATACAGCGGGGACACAGTGGGACACAGCGGGGACACAGCGAGGGACACAGCGAGGACACAACGGGACACAGCGGGAAATAGCGGAGACAGAGCTGGACACAACGGGGTACACAGTGGGACACTGTGGGGACACAGCGAGGACACAGCGGGACACAGTGGGACAAAGAGGGACACAGCAGGACACAGCGGGACACAGCGGGGGACACAGCGGGACACAGCGGGTCACAGCGGGACCTAGGGGGACCCAGCGGGGACACAGCGGGACATGA
>NW_012321919.1:0-1599 GCF_000151885.1 Dipodomys ordii
ACCTTCTGCTTCTTGTCCTTCTCCTGTTTCTTCTGCTTGTTCTTCTCCTGTTTCTGCATTTCCTGCTTCTCCTTCTGCTGCTCTTTCTGTTGATCCTGTTGCTTTTCCTTCTACTGCTCCTTCTTCTGCTTCTCTTTCTGCTTCTACTCCTGTTTCTCCTTCTCCTTCTCCTTCTAGTTCTTCTGCTTTTCCTTCTGCTTTTCTTTCTGCTTCTGAATCTTCTGCTTCTTCTGCTACTGCCTCTGCTTCTTCTGTTTCTTCTGCTTCTCCTTCTGCTTTTGCTTCTCTTTCTGCTTCTGCTTCTCCTTCTGCTTCTCCAGATTCTGCTTCTTCTGCTTCTCCTGCTTCTCCTTCTGCTTCTGCTTCTTCTGCTTCTCCTGCTTCTCCTTCTGCTTCTGCTTCTGCTTCTGTTTCTCCTTCTGCTTCTTCTGCTTCTCCTTCTGATTCTCCTTCTGCTTCTTCTTATTCTGCTTTACCTGCTTCTCTTTCTGCTTCTCCTTCTCCTTCTCCTTCTGTTTCTCCTTCTCCTTCCTGTTTTTCTGCTTTTCCTTCTGCTTCTGCTACACCTGCTACTGCTTCTACTTCTTCTGTTTCTTCTGCTTCTCCTTCTGCTTTTGATTCTCTTTCTGCTTCTGCTTCTCCTTCTGCTTCTCATTCTGCTTCTCCAGATTCTGCTTCTTGTGCTTCTTCTGCTTCTCCTTCTGTTTCAGGTTATGCTTCTGCGTCTTCGCATTCTTATGCTTCTGCTTCTCCTGCTTCTGCTTCTTCTGCTTTCCCTCCTTCTCTTCCTGCTTCTCCTTCTGTTTCTGCTTCTCCTTCTGCTTATGCTTCTTGTCCTTCTCCTGTTTGTTCTGCTTATGCTTCTCCTGTTTCTGCATCTCCTGCTTCTCCTTCTGCTTCTCTTTCTGCTTCTCCTGCTGCTTTTCCTTCTCCTGCTCCTTCTTCTGCTTCTCTTTCTGCTTCTCATTCTGTTTCTCCTTCTCCTTCTCGTTCTTCTGCTTTTCCTTCTGCTTCTCCTTCTGCTTCTACATCTTCTGCTACTGTCTCTGCTTCTTCTGTTTCTTCTGCTTCTCCTTATGCTTCTCCTTTTGCTTTTGCTTCTCTTTCTGCTTCTGCTTCTCCTTCTGCTTCTCCAGATTCTGCTTCTTCTGCTTCTCCTGTATCTCCTTATGCTTCAGGTTCTGCTTCTGCTTCTTCGGCTTCTTCTGCTTCTGCTTCTCCTGCTGCTGCTTCTGCTGCTGCTCCTGCTTCTATTTCTGCTTTTCCTTCTCTTTCTGCTTCTCCTTCTGCCTCTTCTCCTTCTTATGTTTCTTCTGCTTCTGCTTCTCCTGCTTCTGCTTCTCCTGCTTCTCGTTGTGCTTCTCTTTCTGCTTCTCTTTCTGCTTCTCCTTCTCCTTCTTCTGCTTCCCCTTCTGCTTCTCCTTCTCCTTCTGCTTCAATGTCTCCTTCTGCTTCTCATTCTGCTTCTGCGTCTTCTGTTTCTTCTGCTTCTCTTGCTTCTGCTTCTCCTGCTTCTCCTACTTCTCGTGCTGCTTCTCCTTCTGCGTCTCTTTCTGCTTCAGCTTATCCTTTAGCTTCTCCTACTCCTAATCCTTCTCT
>NW_012321920.1:0-1599 GCF_000151885.1 Dipodomys ordii
CTCCTTCCTGTTTTTCTGCTTTTCCTTCTGCTTCTGCTACACCTGCTACTGCTTCTACTTCTTCTGTTTCTTCTGCTTCTCCTTCTGCTTTTGATTCTCTTTCTGCTTCTGCTTCTCCTTCTGCTTCTCCAGATTCTGCTTCTTCTGCTTCTCCTGCTTCTCCTTCTGCTTCAGGTTCTCCTTCTGCTTCTTCGCATTCTTATGCTTCTGCTTCTCCTGCTTCTGCTTCTTCTGCTTTCCCTCCTTCTCCTTCTGCTTCTCCTTCTGTTTCTGCATCTCCTTCTGCTTCTGCTTCTTGTCCTTCTCCTGTTTCTTCTGCTTCTGCTTCTCCTGTTTCTGCATCTCCTGCTTCTCCTTCTGCTTCTCTTTCTGCTTCTCCTGCTGCTCTTCCTTCTCTTGCTCCTTCTTCTGCTTCTCCTTCTGCTTCTACATCTTCTGCTACTGCCTCTGCTTCTTCTGTTTCTTCTGCTTCTCCTTATGCTTCTCCTTCTGCTTTTGCTTCTCTTTCTGCTTCTGCTTCTCCTTCTGCTTCTCCAGATTCTGTTTCTTCTGCTTCTCCTGTATCTCCTTATGCTTCAGGTTCTGCTTCTGCTTCTTCGGCTTCTTCTGCTTCTCCTGCTGCTGCTTCTTCTGCTGCTCCTGCTTCTATTTCTGCTTTTCCTTCTGTTTCTGCTTCTCCTTCTGCTTCTGCTTCTTCTCCTTCTTATGTTTCTTCTGCTTCTGCTTCTCCTGCTTCTGCTTCTCCTGCTTCTCGTTGTGCTTCTCTTTCTGCTTGTGCTTCTCTTTCTGCTTCTCTTTCTGCTTCTCCTTCTGCTTCTCCTTCTCCTTCTGCTTCAATTTCTCCTTCTGCTTCTCATTCTGCTTCTGCGTCTTCTGTTTCTTCTGCTTCTCTTGCTTCTGCTTCTCCTGCTTCTCCTACTTCTCGTGCTGCTTCTCCTTCTGCGTCTCTTTCTGCTTCTGCTAATCCTTTTGTTTCTCCTACTCCTAATCCTTCTCTTTCCCCTTCTCCTTCTTGTTCTTCTGCTTCTCCTGGTGCTTCTGCTTCTGCTTATTCTACTATTTCTGTTTCTTCTGCTTCTTCTTCAGATTGTGCTTCTTCTGTTTCTCCTTCTGCTTCAGATTCTGCTTCTGCTTCTTCGGCTTCTCCTGTTTCTTCTGCTTCTGCTTCTCCTGCTTCTTCTGCTTCTCCTGCTTCTCTTTCTGCTTCTCCTTCTGCTTCTGCTTCTCCTTCTGCTTCTGCTTCTGCTCTTCTCCTTCTTCTGTTTCTTTTGCTTCTGTTTCTTCTTCTTCTTCTGTTTCTTCTGATTCTACTTCTGCTTCTCCTTCTTCTCCTTCTCTTTCTGCTTCTTCTGATTCTCCTGCTTCTCCTTCTTGTTCTCCTTCTGTTTCTGCTTCTCTTTCTGCTTCTGCTTCTCCTTCTGCTGCTCCTTCTCCTTCTTCTGCTTCTCTCACTGCTTCTGCTTCTGCTTCTTTTGCTTATTTCTTTTTCTTCTGCTTCAGCTTCTCCTGCTTCTGGCTTCTTCTCCTTCTACTGCTTCTCCTTATACTTCTCCTTATGCTTCTCCTTATGGCTTCCTCCTTATGCTGCTTCTTCTTCTT
>NW_012321921.1:0-1599 GCF_000151885.1 Dipodomys ordii
CTTTCTGCTTCTGCTTATCCTTGTGTTTCTCCTACGCCTAATCCTTCTCTTTCTCCTTCTTTTTCTTCTGCTTCTCCTGCTTCTTCTTCTTCTTCTTCTTCTTCTTCTTCTTCTTCTTCTTCTTCTTCTTCTTCTTCTTCTTCTTCTTCTTCTTCTTCTTCTTCTTCTTCTGCTTTTTCTGTTTCTTCTTCTTCTGCTTCCGCTTCTGCTTCTTCTGCTTCTCCTTCTGCTTCTGCTTCTCCTTCTTCTTCTGCTTCTGCTCTTCTCCTTCTTCTGTTTCTTCTGCTTCTGCTTCTCCTGCTTCTTCTTCTTCTGCTTTTCCTACTTCTCCTTCTGCTTCTCCATCTCATTCTCCTTCAATTTCTCCTTCTTGTGTTTCTCATTATTCTTCTGCTTCTGCTTCTCCTGCTTCTGCTTCTTCTGTTTCTCCTTCTGCTTCTCCTTCTGCTTCTCATTCTGCTTCTTATTCTGCTTCTGCTCCTCCTACTCCTAATCTTTCTCTTTCTCCTTCTTCTTCTTCTGCTTCTCGTTCTGCTTCTGCTTCTTCTGCTTGTTCTGTTTCTTCTGCTTCTGCTTTTGCAGCTTCTACTGCTTCTGCTTCTCCTTCTGCTTCAGGTTCTCCTTCTGGTTCTTGGGCTTCTTCTGTTTCTTCTGCTTCTGCTTCTCCTGCTACTACTTGTTCTGCTTCTTCTGCTTCTCTTTCTGCTTCTCCTTCTTCTTCTGCTTCTCCTTCTGCTCCTTCTCCTTCTTCTGTTTCTTCTTCTTCTTCTGCTTCTCCCACTTCTGCTTCTTCTGCTTCTCCTGCTTGTCCTTCTCCTTCTGCTTCTCCTTCTCCTTCTTCTCCTTCTCTTTCTGCTTCTGCTTCTTCTGCTTCTCCAAATTCTCCTTCTTCTTCTCCTTCTGTTTCTGCTTCTCTTTCTGCTTCTGCATCTCCTTCTGCTTCAACTTCTTCTGCTCTTTCTCCTTCTTTTGTTTCTCCCTCTGCTTCTGCTTCTTATGCTTCTTCTTTATCTTCTGCTTCTGCTTCTCCTGCTTCTGCTTCTTGTGCTTCTACTGCTTCTTCTTCTGTTTCTGCTTCTTCTGCTTCTACTTCTCTTTCTGCTTCTGCTTCTCCTGCTTGTTTTTCTGCTTCTTCTGCTGCTTCTCCTCCTGCTGCTTCTTCTACTTCTCCTACTGCTTCTCTTTTTGCTTCTCCTTCTGCTTCTGCTTCTGCTTCTTCTGTTTCTCCTGCCTGAATTTCTGGTTCTACTTCTTCTGCTGCTTCTCCTTCTGCTTCTGCTTCTACTTCTGCTTCTGCTTCTGCTTCTTCAGCTTCTTCTCTTTCGGCTTCTCCTGCTTCTGCTTCTTGTGCTTCTCCAGCTTCTCTTTCTGCTTCTCATTCCGCTTCTGCTTCTCCTTCTGCTTCTCCTCCTTCTCCTTCTCCTTCTCCTACTTCTGCTTCATAATCTGCTTCTTCTGTTTCTCCTGCTTCTCCTTCTGCATCTCCTTCTGCTTGTGCTTGTCATTATGCTTCTTCATCTGCCTCAGCTTCTCCTTCTCCTTCTTAACTTCTCCTAAAAAAATAAGCTTCTTCAGCTACTCCTGCTTCTCCTTCTGCTT
>NW_012321922.1:0-1599 GCF_000151885.1 Dipodomys ordii
TCTGCTACTGCTTTGCTCTCTGTTTCTTCTGCTCTCTTTCTGCTTCTCCTTCAGGTTTTGCTTCTCTTTCTGCTCTGCTTCTCCTTCTGCTTCTCCTTCTTCTCCAGTCTCTGCATCTTCTGCTTCTCCTGCTTCTCCTTCTGCTTCAGGTTCTGCTTCTGCTTCTTCAGCTTCTTCTGCTTCTATTTCTGCTTCTCCTTCTGTTTCTGCTTCTCTTTCTGCTTCTGCTTCTTATCCTTCTTCTATTTCTTTTGATTCTGCTTCTCCTGCTTCTGCTTCTCCTGCTTCTCCTTCTGTTTCTCTTTATGCTTCTCCTTCTGCTTCTCCTTCTTCTACTTCTACTTCTGCTTCTGCTTCTGCTTCTGCTTCTCCTTCTGCTGCTCTTTCTGCTTCTCCTGCTGCTTTTCCTTCTCCTGCTCCTTCTTCTGCTTCTCTTTCTGCTTCTCCTTCTGTTTCTCCTACTCCTTCTCCTTCTCGTTCTTCTGCTTTTCCTTCTGCTTCTGCATCTTCTGCTTCTTCTGCTACTGCCTCTGCTTCTTCTGTTTCTTCTGCTTCCCCTTCTGCCTCTCCTTCTGCTTTTGCTTCTCTTTCTGCTTCTGCTTCTCCTTCTGCTTCTCCAGATTCTGCTTCTTCTGCTTCTCCTGCTTCTCCTTCTGCTTCAGGTTCTGCTTCTGCTTCTTCGTCTTCTTCTGCTTCTGCTTCTCCTGCTGCTGCTTCTTCTGCTTCTCCTGCTTCTCTTTCTGCTTTTCCTTCTGTTTCTGCTCCTCCTTCTGCTTCTTCTCCTTCCTATGTTTCTTCTGCTTCTGCTTCTCCTGCTTCTGCTTCTTCTGCTTCTCCTGCTTCTCCTTCTCATTCTCCTTCTCTTTCTGCTTCTGCTTATCCTTCTGTTTCTCCTACTCTTAATCCTTCTCTTTCTCCTTCTCCTTCTTCTTCTTCTGCTTCTCCTGCTGCTTCTTCTTCTGCTTCTTCTGCTTTTTCTGTTTCTTCTTCTTCTGCTTCAGCTTCTGCTTCTTCTGCTTCTCCTTCTGCTTCTCCTTCTGCTTCTGCTCTTCTCCTTCTGCTTCTTCTGTTTCTGCTTCTCCTGCTTCTTCTTCTGCTGCTTCTCCTACTTCTCCTTCTGCTTCTCCGTCTCCTTCTCCTTCTCCTTCAATTTCTCCTTCTTGTGCTTCTCATTCTGCTTCTGCTTCTGCTTCTCCTGATTCTGCTTCTTCTGTTTCTCTTTCTGCTTCTTCTTCTGCTTCTCTTTCTGCTTCTTATTCTGCTTCTGCTCCTCCTACTCCTAATCCTTCTCTTTCTCCTTCTTCTTCTGCTTCTCGTTCTGCTTCTGCTTCTTCTGCTTGTTCGGTTTCTCTGCTTCTGCTTTTCCAGCTTCTGCTGCTTCTGCTTCTCCTTCTGCTTCAGGTTCTCCTTCTGATTCTTCGGCTTCTTCTGTTTCTTCTGCTTCTGCTTCTCCTGCTACTGCTTCTTCTGCTTCTTTTGCTTCTCTTTCTGCTTCTCCTTCTGCTCCTTCTCCTTCTTCTGTTTCTTCTTCTTCTTCTTCTGCTTCTCCCGCTTCTGCTTCTTCTGCTTCTCCAGCTTGTCCTTCTCCTTCTGCTTCAG
>NW_012321923.1:0-1599 GCF_000151885.1 Dipodomys ordii
GAGAAGCAGATGGGTGCCGAAGCCGGTAGAGAAGCAAAAGCTGAGTTGTTATAGAGGAACCTGAGAAGCAGGTGCAGTATCTGATGAAGCAGTAGATTCAGAAGTTTAAGGAGAAGCAGAAGGAAAAGCAGATGATTTAGATGGAGTAGGAGTAGGAGTAACATTTTTGATGCAGAAAGAGATGCTGAAGATGTTGCAGTAGAAGTAAAGTGTTGGTGAAACAGATAGAGCAGCAGAAGGTGTAGCTGTAAATGCAGAAACATCAGGAGAGACAAGCAGAAGAAACAGGAGAAGGACAAGAAGCAGAAGCAGAAGGAGAAGCAGAAAGAGAAGGAGGGGAAGCAGAAGCAGGAGAAGCAGAAGCATAAGAATCCGAAGAAGCAGAAGCAGAACCTGAAACAGAAGGAGAAGCAGGAGAAGCAGAAGAATCAGAATCTGGAGAAGCAGAATGAGAAGCAGAAGGAGAAGCAGAAGCAGAAAGAGAATCAAAAGCAGAAGGAGAAGCAGAAGAAACAGAAGAAGTAGAAGCAGTAGCAGTTGTAGCAGAAGCAGTAGGAAAAGCAGAAGAACAAGAAGGAGAAGGAGAAACACAAGGAGAAGAAGAAGGGGAAGCAGAAAGAGAAGCAGGTAAAGCAGAAGAAGAAGAAGGAGAAGCAGAAGAAGCAGAAACAGAAGGAGAAGCAGGAAAAGCAGAAGAAGCAGAAGCAAAAGGTGAAGCAAAAGAAGGAGAAGGAGAAGCAGAGGCAGAAGAAGAAGCATAAGGACAAGCACAAGCAGAAGGAGATGCAGAAGGAGAAGCAGGAGAAGCAGAAGAAGCAGAAGCTGAAAGAGAAGCAGAAGTAGGAGAAGGAGAAGGAGGAGAAGCAGAAGCAGAATGAGAAGCAGAAGCAGAATGAGAAGCAGAAAGAGAAGCAGGAGGAGGACAAGAAGCAGAAGCAGGAGAAGCCGAAAGAGAAGAAGCAGAAACAGAAGCAGAAGGAGAAGCAGAAGGAGAAGGAGAAGCAGCAGAAGAAGTAGAACCAGAAATCCAGGCACGAGAAACAGAAGAAGCAGAAGCAGAAGGAGAAGCAAAAAGAGAAGCAGAAGGAGAAGTAGAAAAAGCAGCAGAAGAAGCAGAAAAACAAGCAGGAGAAGCAGAAGCAGAAAGAGAAGTAGAAGCAGAAGAAGAAGCAGTAGAAGCAGAAGAAGCAGAAGCAGGAGAAGCAGAACCAGAAGAAAAAGAAGAAGCATAAGAAGCAGAAGCAGAGGGAGAGACAGAAGAAGGAGAAGGAGCAGCAGAAGGTGAAGCAGAAGGAAATGCAGAAGCAGAAAGAGAAGCAGAAATAGAAGAAGAAGAAGGAGAAGTTGGAGAATCAGAAGAAGCAGAAGCAGAAAGAGAAGCAGAAGAAGGAGAAGGAGAAGCAGAAGGAGAAGGACAAGCAGGAGAAGCAGAAGAAGCAGAAGCGGGAGAAGCAGAAGAAGAAGAAGAAGAAGAAGAAGAAGAAGAAGAAGAAGAAGAAGAAGAAGAAGAAGAAGAAACAGAAGAAGGAGAAGGAGCAGAAGGAGAAGCAGAAGCAGAAGGAGAAGCAGAAAGAGAAGCAGAAAGAGAAGCAGAAGAAG
>NW_012321924.1:0-1599 GCF_000151885.1 Dipodomys ordii
TCTGCATCGGCTTCTTCTGCTTCTGCTTCTCCTGCTGCAGCTTCTTCTGCTTCTCCTGCTTCTCTTTCTGCTTTTCCTTCTGTTTCTGCTTCTCCTTCTGTTTCTGCTTCTTCTCCTTCTGTTTCTTCTGCATCTGCTTCTCCTGCTTCTGCTTCTCCTGCTTCTCTTTCTGCTTCTCTTTCTGCTTCTCTTTCTGCTTCTCCTTCTCCTTCTTCTGCTTCTCCTTCTGCTTCTGCTTCTCCTTCTGCTTCTGCTTCAATTTCCCCTTCTGCTTCTCATTCTGCTTCTGCGTCTTCTGTTTCTTCTGCTTCTCCTGCTTCTGCTTCTCCTACTTCTCGTGCTGCTTCTCCTTCTGCGTCTCTTTCTGCTTCTGCTTATTCTTTTGCTTCTCCTACTCCTAATCCTTCTCTTTCGCCTTCTCCCTCTTCTTGTTCTGCTTCTCCTGCTTCTTATGTTTCTCCTGCTTCTCTTTCTGCTTCTCTTTCTGCTTCTCCAGATTCTGCTTCTTCTGCTTCTCCTGCTTCTCCTTCTGCTTCAGGTTCTGCTTCTGCTTCTTCGGCTTCTTCTGCTTCTGCTTCTCCTGCTGCTGCTTCTTCTGCTTCTCCTGCTTCTCTTTCTGCTTTTCCTTCTGTTTCTGCTTCTCCTTCTGCTTCTGCTCTTCTCCTTCTTCTGTTTCTTTTGCTTCTGTTTCTTCTTCTTCTTCTTCTTCTTCTTCTTCTTCTGTTTCTTCTGATGCTACTTCTGCTTCTCCTTCTTCTCCTCTTTCTGCTTCTACTTCTGCTTCTTCTAATTCTCCTGCTTCTCCTTCTTGTTCTCCTTCTGTTTCTGCTTCTCTTTCTGCTTCTGCTTCTCCTTATTCTGCTCCTTCTCCTTCTCCTTCTTCTGCTTCTCCCACTGCTTCTGCTTCTGCTTCTTTTGCTTATTCTTTTTCTTCTGCTTCTGCTTCTCCTGCTTCTGCTTCTACTGCTTCTCCTTATGCTTCTCCTTATGCTTCTCCTTATGCTGTTCCTTCTTCTTCTTCTTCCTCTTCTTCTTCTTCTTCTTCTTCTTCTTCTTCTTCTTCTTCTTCTTCTTCTTCTTCTTCTTCTTCTTCTTCTTCTTCTTCTTCTTCTTCTTCTCCTTCTTCTTCTTCTTCTTCTTCTCTTTCTTCTGCTTCTGCTTTTCCTGCTTCTTCTGCTTCTACTGCTTCTCTTTCTGCTTCTCATTCTGCTTCAGCTTCTCCTATTGCTTCTGCTGCCCTTCCTTCTCCTTCTCCTTCTCCTACTTCTGCTTCTCCTTCTGCTTCTGCTTCTTCTGCTTCTCCTGCTTCTCGTTCTGCATCTTCTTCTGCTTCTGCTTCTCCTGCTGCTGCTTCTTCTGCTTCTGCTACTCCTTCTTCTGCTTCTCCTTCTGATTCTCCTTCTACTTCTCATTCTGCTGCTCCTTCTCCTTCTTCTGCTTCTCCCTCTGATTCTTCTTCTTATGCTTATTCTTTTTCTACTGCTTCTGCTTCTCCTGCTTCTGCTTCTTCTGCTTCTTCTACTTCTACTGCTTCTCCTGATGCTGCTGCTGCTGCTTCTTCTTCTTCTTCTTCTTCTTCTTCTTCTTCTTCTTCTTCTT
>NW_012321925.1:0-1599 GCF_000151885.1 Dipodomys ordii
TCAGACAGAGCGAGGACACATTGGGACACATTGGGACACAGCGTGATTCAGCGGGGGACACAGCAGTATACAGTGGGACAAAGCGGGACACAGCGGGGACACAGCAGAGACACAGCGGGGGACAGAGCGGTACAGGGACCCAGGGATGACAGACCAGGACCCAGCGGGACCCAGCGTGGATACAGCATTGACCCAGCTGGACCCAGCGGGACACAGCGGGGACACAGCTGTAGACACAGCGGGACACAGCGTTGGACAAAGGGAGGACACAGCGGGACACAGCGGGACCCAGCGTCGATACAGCAGGGACACAGCGGGACACAGTGGGGTACACAGCTGGGGACACAGCAAGGACACAGCGGGACACAGCGGGACACAGCGAGGACACTGCGGGAACATAGCAGGACACAGCGGGGTACACAGCGGGACACAGCGGGACACAGCTGGGGACACAGCGGGGACACAGCTGGACACAATGGAACACAGCGGGAGTCAAAGTGGGAGACAGCGGGGGACACAGCGAGGACACAGGGGGACACAGCGGCGACACAGAGGGGACTCACCGGGGGACACAGCGTGGGACAAAGTGGGACACCACGGGACACAGTGTTACACAGCGGGACACAGCGGGGACACTGCGGGACACAGAAGGAGAAAGCGGGGGCCACAGCGGGACACAGCGGGCCACAGCGGGGCACACAGCGGGGGACAGCGGAGACAGACAGTGGCCACAGCGAGACAAAGCGGTGACACAGCTGGACACAGCGGGGTACACAGCGGGACACAGCGGGCACACAGCGGGGACACAGCGGGACACAGCGGGACACAGCGGGGACACAGTGGGACACAGCGGGACACAGCAGGCACACAGCGGGGACACAGCGGGACACAGCGGGGACAGAGAGGGACATAGCCGGACACAGCGGGACACAGCGGGGGACACAGCGGGACACAGTGGGGGACCCAGTGAGGACACAACAGGACACAGCAGGGGCACAGCAAGGACACAGCGGGGGACAAAGCGGGGGACACAGCGGGACACAGCGGGCACACAGTGGGACACAGCGGGACACAATAGGCACAAAGCGGGGACACAGTGGGACACAGCGGGACACAGCGGGGACAGAGAAGGACATAGCCGGACATGCGGGACACAGCGGGGGACACAGCGGGACACAGTGGGGGACCCAGTGAGGACACAGCGGGACACAGCAGGGGACACAGCAAGGACACAGCGGGGGACACAGCAGGGGACACAGCGCGACACAGCGGGGAACACAGCGAGGACACAGCGGGACACAGTGGGGACACAGCAGTAGACACAGCGGGACACAGCGGGGGACACAGCAAGACACAGCGGGGAACACAGCGAGGACACAACGGGGACACAGCGGGGACACAGCGGGACCCAGCAGGACACAGCGTGGCACACAGCGGGACACAGCTTGGGACACAGCCGGAACACAGCAGGACACAGCGGGGGACACAGCGAGGACACAGCAGAACACAGCGGGACACAGCGTGGGACAAAGCGGGAGATAGCAGGGGACACAGCGAGGACACAGCGGGACACAGCGGTGACACATAGAGGACTCAGCG
>NW_012321926.1:0-1599 GCF_000151885.1 Dipodomys ordii
GTTTCTTCTGTTTCTGCTTCTCCTGCTTCTCGTTCTAGCTTCTCTTTCTGCTTCTACTTCTCCTTCTTCTGCTTCTCCTTCTGCTTCTGCTTCTCCTTCTGCTTCAATTTCTCCTTCTGCTTCTCATTCTGCTTCTGCGTCTTCTGTTTCTTCTGCTTCTCTTGCTTCTGCTTCTCCTGCTTCTCCTACTTCTCGTGCTGCTTTTCCTTCTGCGTCTCTTTCTGCTTCAGCTTATCCTTTTGCTTCTCCTACTTCTAATCCTTCTCTTTCGCCTTCTCCTTCTTGTTCTTCTGCTTGTCCTGGTGCTTCTGCTTCTGCTTATTCTACTATTTCTGTTTCTTTTTCTTCTGCTTTAGATTGTGCTTCTTTTGTTTCTCCTTCTGCTTCTGATTCTGCTTCTGCTTCTTCGGCTTCTCCTGTTTCTTCTGCTTCTGCTTCTCCTGCTTCTTCTGCTTCTCCTGCTTCTCTTTCTGCTTCTCCTTCTGCTTCTCCTTCTGCTTCTGCTTCTGCTCTTCTTCTTCTGTTTCTTTTGCTTCTGTTTCTTCTTCTTCTTTTTCTTCTTCTGTTTCTTCTGATTCTAATTCTGCTTGTCCTTCTTCTCCTTCTCTTTCTGCTTCTTCTGATTCTCCTGCTTCTCCTTCTTGTTCTCCTTCTGTTTCTGCTTCTCTTTCTGCTTCTGCTTCTCCTTCTGCTGCTCCTCCTTCTCCTACTTCTGCTTCTCCCACTGCTTCTGCTTCTGCTTCTTTTGCTTATTCTTTTCCTTCTGCTTCTGCTTCTCCTGCTTCTGCTTCTTCTGCTTCTACTGCTTCTCCTTATACTTCTCCTTATGCTTCTCCTTATGCTTCTCCTTATGCTTCTTCTTCTTCTTCTTCGTCTTCTTCTCTTTCTTCTGCTTCTGCTTTTCCTGCTTCTTCTGCTTCTACTGCTTCTCTTTCTGCTTCTCATTCTGCTTCTCTTTCTGCTTCTCCTATTGCTTCTGCGGCTCTTCCTTCTCCTTCTCCTTCTTCTACTTCTCCTTCTGCTTCTGCTTCTTCTGCTTCTCCTGCTTCTCCTTCTGCATCTTCTTCTGCTTCTGCTTCTCTTTCTGCTGTTTCTTCTGCTTCTGTTTCTCCTTCTGCTTCTCCTTCTGCTTCTTCTGCTTCTCCTTCTGATTCTCCTTCTGCTTCTCCTTCTGTTTCTCCTTCTCCTTCTCGTTATTCTGCTTTTCCTTCTGTTTCTCCTTCTGCTTCTGCTGCAACTGCTACTGCTTCTGCTTCTTCTGTTTCTTCTGCTTCTCCTTCTGCTTTTGATTCTCTTTCTGCTTTTGCTTCTGCTTCTACTTCAGCTTCTCATTCTGCTTCTCCAGATTCTGCTTCTTCTGCTTCTCCTGCTTCTCCTTCTGCTTCAGGTTCTGCTTCTGCTTCTTCGGATTCTTATGCTTCTGCTTCTCCTGCTTCTGCTTTTTCTGCTTCTCCTCTTTCTCTTTCTGCTTCTCCTTCTGTTTCTGCTTCTCCTTCTGCTTCTGCTTCTTGTCCTTCTCCTGTTTCTTCTCCTTCTGCTTCTCCTGCTTCTGCTTCTTCAGCTTTTCCAGCTTGTCTATCTGATTCTCCTTCTGCTTCT
>NW_012321927.1:0-1599 GCF_000151885.1 Dipodomys ordii
GGGACTCAGCGAGTACACAGCAGGGTACATAGCAGGACACCACTGGGACACAGTGTGACTCAGCGGGACACATTGGGGACACTGCAGGGACACAGCGGGACAAAAGCGGGGGACACAGCGGGACACAGCGGGACACAGTGGGGGACACAGCAGGGGACAGCAGGGGACAGAGAGGGGTCCCAGCGGGACACAGCGGGGACACAGCTGGACCCAGCGGGGTACACAGTGGGACACAGCGGGCACACAGTGGGGACACAGCGGGACACAGAAGGGACAGAGAGGGACAGAGCGGGACACAGCGAGGACACATTGGGACACACCGGGGACACAGCAGGGACACAGCAGGGGACACAGCAGGACACAGCGAGGGACACAGCGGGACACAGCGAGGGACACAGAGGGGTACACAGCGGGACACAGCGGGGCACACAGCGAGGACACAGCGGGACCCAGCGGGACACAGCGTCGATACAGCGGGGACACAGCGGGACACAGCGGGTTACACAGCTGGGGAAACAAAGGGACAATTTGGGGGACACAGCGAGGACAAAGCGGAACACAGCGTGGGACACAGCGAGGACACTGCCGGACACAGCGGGACACAGCGCGACTCAGCAGGGACACAGCAGTATACACAGCGGGACACACAGCGGGAGACAGTGGGACACAGCAGGTACACAGCAGTAGACACAGCAGGACACATCGGGGACACAGCGGGACACAGCCGGGACACAGCGGGGGACAGAGCGGGGGACAGTGGGGGACACACCTGGGGACAAGGGGGCACAGCGGGGACACTGAGGGACACAGCGGGGGACACAGCGGGGGACACAGCAGGGACTCAGCGGGGGACAGAGCACGGACAGTGCGGGGACAGAGTGGAGCACCACGGAGAACACAGCGGTGACACAGCGGGGACACAGCAGCACACATCGAGACATAGGGGAACACAGCGGGGACACAGCGGAACACAGTGGGGACACAGAGGGACACAACGGGGGACACAGCGGGGAAACAGTGGGACACAGCGGGGACACAGCGAGGGACACAGCGCGACACAGTGGGGACACAGCGGGGGACACAGCGGGACACAGCGGTGACACAGCGGGGACACAGCGAGGGACACAGTGTGGGACAGAGCGGGACACAGCGGGACACAGCGCTGGACACAGCGGGAATACAGCGGGGAAAACAGCTGGACACAGGGGGACACAGCAGGCACTCAGCGGGACACAGTGGGTACACTGCGGTGACACAGCGGGACACAGCGGGGACACAGCGGGACACAGCGGGGCCACAGCGGGGGACAGAGCGGGAAACAGCAGAGAACACAGAGGGACACAGCGGGACACAGAGGGGGACAGTGGGGACACAGCGGGACACAGCGGGACACAGCGGGGACACAGCGGGGCACAAAGCGGGACACCACGGGACACAGTGTGACACAGCGGGACACAGCAGGGACACTGCAGGGACACAGCGGGACAAAGCAGGGGACACAGCGGGACACAGCGGGGGACACAGCGGGGGACAGCAGGGGACAGAGAGGGGTCACAGGGGGACACAGCAGGGACATAGCTGGACCCAGCGGGGTACATG
>NW_012321928.1:0-1599 GCF_000151885.1 Dipodomys ordii
TCATTGTCTTGTTCCTGAGTGAAGAGGAAATGGCTTTAGTTTTTGACCATTGAGTATAATGCTGGCTGTAGGTTTGTCATATACAGCCTTTATTGTATTGAGGAATGTTCCATGGATTCCTAATTTTTCCAAAACCTTCATCATGAAGGGGTGTTGGATCTTGTCGAATGCTTTTTCTGCATCTATTGAGATAATCATGTGGTTCTTATTCTTGCTCCTGTTGATGTGATGAATAATATTAATTGATTTGCGTATATTGAGCCAGCTTTGCATCCCTGAAATGAATCCTGTTTGATCGTGGTGTATGATTTTTTGGATGAAATGTTGAAGTCGATTGGCCAAAATTTTGTTGAGAAGTTTTGCATCAATATTCATCAAAGAGATGGGTCTATAGTTCTCTTTCTTTGATGAGTCTCTGCCTGGTTTTGGGATGAGGGTTATGATGGCTTCATAGAACGTGTTCGGTAGTGAGCTTTCTCTTTCAATTTCATTGAAGAGTTGGAGGAGTATTGGTGTGAGCTGTGCTTTGAAGGCCTTGTAAAATTCCGCTGTAAAACCATCTGGTCCTGGACTTTTCTTAGCTGGGAGGTCTCTTATTGCTGTTTCTATTTCAATGCTTGATATGGGCCTGTTAAGATAGTTTAACTCATCTTGGTTTAGTTTTGGCATGTCAATATTTGCCAGAAAAAGGTCCATTTCTGTCGAGTTCTCAAACTTATTAGCATAAAGTTTTGAGAAGTATTCTCTTATAATGTTCTGAATCTTGGTTGTTTCCGTGGTGATGTTTCCATTCTCATCTCTGAGTTTATTAATTTGGGTGTGTTCTCTTCTTTTTTCTGATAAGATTTGCTAAGGGTCTGTCAATTTTGTTAAGTTTTTCGAAGAACCAACTCTTTGTTTTGTTGATTCTCATTTACAATTTTTTTATTTTTCCTTTTTCTTTATCTCTCTTCTTCTTTCCTTCCATCCTTTCCTCTCTCTGAATTTCGGTTTTGGTTATATTCCCTCTCTCCCTTTCCCTCCTCTCATTCCTTTAATCCTATTTTCTCCTCACAATTCTCCCTAAACCTATTAATTTCTGGTCAGCTGACTCCTTTGATTTTCTTAGTCCATTGGTCCCTAGTGGTTTGTTGTTGAACTAGATTGTATCTGCTGAACTTGATTGTATTTGTTCTCATTTTGCCTCACTGAACAATGTGTGCAACTACAGGACTCTGGTTGATGCTTGCCTTAAAATAGTGTTCTAGCTCTGAATCAGTTTAGCTCTCATCCCCAAATGGGAAGAACAAGCAGAAACATAAGAAAAATGGAAAATCCAGGTATCTCCACTCCTGCTTATGATAATCAGGCAACAGAGCAGTTAATGAATAATCCAGAAGAGAGTTCCCAAAATGCTCTACAAACACTACTGGTAAACATGCTGAATGAAAACCTGCAAAGGACTCTGTGTGAGCGTGACAGGGAAATTTGTGAGCATGATGAGGCTAACCGAACATTAATACAGGACTTTCGCAAGTGTGAGGTGGCTAATCAAAGGTTAATAGAGGAATTGTGTGAGTGGGATAAGAATAAACAAAGATTAATAGAGGTATTCATGGA
>NW_012321929.1:0-1599 GCF_000151885.1 Dipodomys ordii
ATTGAGAAGGAGAAGGAGAAGGGAGAACCAGGGGAGCAGAAAGAGAAGCAGAAGAAGGAGCAGGAGAAGGAAAAGCAGCAGGTGAAGCAGAAAGAGCAGCAGAAGGAGAAGCAGGAGATGCAGAAACAGGAGAAGCAGAAGCAGAAGAAAAATGAGAAGGACAAGAGGCAGAAGCAGAAGGAGAAGCAGAAACAGAAAGAGAAGCAGAAAGAGAAGGAGGGGAAGCAGAAGAAGCAGAAGCAGGAGAGGCAGAAGCATAAGAATCCGAAGAAGCAGAAGCAGAATCTGAAGCAGAAGGAGAATCAGGAGAAGCAGAAGAAGCAGAATCTGGAGAAGCAGAATGAGAAGCAGAAGGATAAGCAGAAGCAGAAAGAGAATCAACAGCAGAAGGAGAAGCAGAAGAAACAGAATAAGTAGAAGCAGTAGCAGTTGTATCAGAAGCAGAAGGAGAAGCAGAATAAATAGCAGAACAAGAAGGAGAAGGAGAAACAGATGGAGAAGCAGAAGGAGAAGCAGAAAGAGCAGCAGGTAAAGCAGCAGAAGAAGAAGCAGAAGGAGAAGCAAAAGGAGAAGCAGAAGAAGGAGAAGGAGAAGCAGAAGCAGAAGAAGATGCAGAAGGAGAAGCAGGAGAAGCAGAAGAAGCAGAAGCAGAAGGAGAAGCAGGAAAAGCAGAAGAAGCAGAAGCAAAAAGAGAAGCAAAAGAAGGAGGAGGAGAAGGAGAAGCAGAATCAGCAGAAGAAGCATAAGGACAAGCACAAACAGAAGGAGATGCAGAAGGAGAAGCAGGAGAAGCAGAAGAAACAGAAGCTGAAGGAGAAGCGGAAGTAGAAGAAGGAGAAGGAGGAGAAGCAGAAGCAGAAAGAGAAGCAGAAGCGGAATGAGAATCAGAAAGAGAAGCAGTTGAAGCACAAGAAGCAGAAACAGGAGAAGCCGAAAGAGAAGAAGCAGAAGAAGCAGAAACAGAAGCAGAAGTAGAAGCAGAAGCAGAAGGAGAAGCAGCAGAAGAAGTAGAACCAGAAATTCAGGCAGGAGAAACAGAAGAAGCAGAAGCAGAAGGAGAAGCAAAAAGAGAAGCAGAAGGAGAAGGAGAAGAAGCAGCAGAAGGAGAAGCAGCAGAAGAAGCAGAAAAACAAGGAGGAGAAGCAGAAGCAGAAAGAGAAGTAAAAGCAGAAGAAGCAGAAGAAGCAGAAGCAGTAGAAGCATAAGAAGCAGAAGCAGGAGAAGCAGAAGCAGAAGAAAAAGAAGAAGCATAAGAAGCAGAACCAGAAGCAGAGGGAGAAACAGAAGAAGGAGAAGGAGCAGCAGAAGGTGAAGCAGAAGGAGATGAAGAAGCAGAAAGAGAAGCAGAAACAGAAGGAGAAGAAGAAGGATTAGTTGGAGAACTAGAAGAAGCAGAAGCAGAAAGAGAAGCAGAAGAAGGAGAAGGAGAAGCAGAAGCAGAGGAAAGGAAGGAGAAGCAGAAGAAGCAGACGCGGGAGAAGCAGATGTGAAGAAGATACAGAAGAAGGAGATGGAGCAGAAGGAGAAGCAGATGCAGAAAAAACAGAAGAAGTCTGAAGAAGCAGAAGCAGGATCTGAGCAGAGAACAGAACAAGCAGA
>NW_012321930.1:0-1599 GCF_000151885.1 Dipodomys ordii
CTGCTCTCATTCTGCCTCTGCGCATCTGTTCTCTGCTTCTCCTGCTCTCTTCTCCTGCTACTCCTACTTCTCGTGCTGCTTCTCCTTCTGCGTCTCTTTCTGCTTCTGCTTATCCTTTTGCTTCTCCTACTCATAATCCTTCTCTTTCGCTTCTCGTTCTTCTTCTTCTGCTTCTCCTGGTGCTTCTGCTTCTGCTTATTCTACTATTTCTGTTTCTTCTGCTTCTGCTTCACATTGTGCTTCTTCTGTTTCTCCTTCTGCTTCAGATTCTGCTTCTGCTTCTTCGGCTTCTCCTGTTTCTTCTGCTTCTGCTTCTCCTGCTTCTTCAGCTTCTCCTGCTTCTCTTTCTGCTTCTCCTTCTGCTTCTGCTTCTGCTTCAATTTCTCCTTCTCATTCTGCTTCTGCGTCTTCTGTTTATTCTGCTTCTCCTGCTTCTGCTTCTCCTGCTTCTCCTACTTCTCGTGCTGCTTCTCTTTCTGCTTCTCTTTCTGCTTCTCCTTCTCCTTCTTCTGCTTCTTCTTCTGCTTCTGCTTCTCCTTCTGCTTCTGCTTCTGCTTCAATTTCTCCTTCTGCTTCTCCTTCTGCTTCTGCGTCTTCTGTTTCTTCTGCTTCTCCTGCTTCTGCTTCTCCTGCTTCTCCTACTTCTCGTGCTGCTTCTCCTTCTGCTTCTCTTTCTGCTTCTGCTTTTCCTTTTGTTTCTCCTACTCCTAATCCTTCTCTTTCGCCTTCTCCTTCTTCTGCTTCTCCTTCTGATTCTCCTTCTGCTTCTTCTTCTTCTTCTGCTTTACCTGCTTCTCTTTCTGCTTCTCCTTCTGCTTCTCCATTTGTTTCTCCTTCTCCTTCTTGTTCTTCTGCTTTTCCTTCTGCTTCTCATTCTGCTTCTGCTACAACTGCTACTGCTTCTACTTCTTCTCTTTCTTCTGCTTCTCCTTCTGCTTCAGGTTCTGCTTCTGCTTCTTCGGATTCTTATGCTTCTGCTTCTCCGGCTTCTGCTTCTTCTGCATCTCCTGCTTCTCCTTATGCATCTTCTTCTGCTTCTGCTTCTCCTTGTGCTGCTTCTTCTGCTTCTGTTTCTCCTTCTGCTTCTCCTTCTGCTTCTCCTTCTGTTTCTCCTTCTCCTTCTCGTTCTTCTGCTATTTCTTGTGCTTCTTTTTCTGCTTCTACATCTTCAGCTTCTTCTGCTACTGCTTCTGTTTCTTCTGTTTCTTCTGCTTCTCCTTCTGCTTTTGCTTCTCTTTCTGCTTCTGCTTCTCCTTCTGCTTCTCCAGATTCTGCTTCTTCTGCTTCTCCTGCTTCTCCTTCTGCTTCAGGTTCTGCTTCTGATTCTTCGGATTCTTATGCTTCTGCTTCTCCTGCTTTTGCTTCTTCTGCTTCCCCTCCTTCTCTTTCTGCTTCTCCTTCTGTTTCTGCTTCTCCTTCTGCTTCTGCTTCTTCTCCTTCTTCTGTTTCTTCTGCTTCTGCTTCTCCTGCTTCTGCTTCTCCTGCTTCTGCTTCTCCTGCTTCTCGTCCTGCTTCTCTTTCTGCTTTTCTTTCTGCTTCTACTTCTCCTTCTTCTCCTTCTGCTTCTGCTTCTCCTTCTGCTTCTGCTTCAATTTCTCT
>NW_012321931.1:0-1599 GCF_000151885.1 Dipodomys ordii
CAGCGGGACACAGCGGGACACAGTGGGACACAGCAGGGCAAAGCGTGAGACACAGTGGGGGACAGAGAGTGACACAGCGGGGGACACAGCGAGGGCACAGCGGGACACAGCGGGGGAAACAGCGGGACACAGCGGTGGACACAGGGGGACAGAGCGGGGGACACAGCGAGGACACAGTGGGACAAAGCAGGGTACACAGCAGGGGACACAGCAGGGACACAGCGGGACACAGCGGGACACAGCGGGACACAGCAGGGGACCCAGCGGGACCCAGTGGGTAACCCAGCGAGGACACAGCAGGACAAAGCGGGGGACACAGCGGTGACAAAGCTGGACACAACGGAGTACATAGCAGGACCAAGTGGGACACAGCATCGATACAGCAGGGACACAGCATTATACAGTATGGTACACAGCTGTGGACACAACGGGACACAGTGGGGGCACAGCGGGACACAGCGGAACACAGTGGGACACAGCAGGGCAAAGCGTGAGACACAGTGGGGGACAGAGAGTGACACAGCGGGGGACACAGCGAGGGCACAGCGGGACACAGCGGGGGAAACAGCGGGACACAGCGGTGGACACAGGGGGACAGAGCGGGGGACACAGCGAGGACCCAGCGGGACACAGCGTCGATACAGCGGGGACAGAGTGGGCCACAGCGGGACACAGCAGGAACAAAGCAGTAGACACAGCAGGACACAGCAGGGGTCACAGCGGGACACAGCCGGGGACACAGGGAGGACAGAGCGGGACACAGCGGGGACACAGCGGGGACTCAGCGGGGGACACAGCGGGGGACAAAAGCGGGACATCACGGGGACACAGCGGAACACAGCGGGGACAAGGAGGAGACAGAGCAGGACACAGCGAGGACACAGTGGGACAAAGCAGGGTACACAGCAGGGGACACAGCGGGACACAGCGGGACACAGCGGGGGACACAGCGGGACACAGCGGGGGACACAGCAAGGACACAGCGGGATACAGCGGGGGACACAGCGAGGACACAGCGGGGGACACACCGGGGGACACAGCGGGACACAGCAGGGAACACAGCGAGGACACAGCGGGACCCAGCAGGACACAGCGTCGATACAGCGGGGATACAGCGTTACACAGTGTGGTACACATCTGTGGACACAAGGGGACACAGTGTGGGCACAGCGGGACACAGCGGGACACAGTGGGACAAAGCAAAAACAAATCGTGAGACACAGCGAGGGACAGAGCTCGAGACAGTGGGGGACACAGCGAGGACACAGCAGGGCACAGCGGGACACAGCAGGGACAGAGCGGGACACAGCGGGACACAGCGGGACACAGCGGGGGACACAGCGGGACCCAGCGGGGAACCCAGCGAGGACACAGCAGGACAAAGCGGGGGACACAGCGGTGACAAAGCTGGACACAACGGAGTACATAGCAGGACCCAGCGGGGCACAGCGTCGATACAGCAGGGACACAGCATTTTACAGTATGGTACACAGCTGTGGACACAACGGGACACAGTGGGGGCACAGCGGGACACAGTGGAACACAGTGGGACACAGCAGGGCAAAGCGTGAGACACAGTGGGGGACAGACAATGACACA
>NW_012321932.1:0-1599 GCF_000151885.1 Dipodomys ordii
ACAGCGGTGACACAGCGGGGACACAGCAGGGACACAGCGAGGGACACAGCGGGACAAAACGGGACACAGCATGGGACACAGCAGGACACAGCGGGGGACACAGCGGGGGACAGAGCGGGACACAACAGGGACCACAGCGAGGACACAGCGGGACCCAGCGGGGACAAAGCTGGACAAAGCGGAGTATACACAGCCAGACACAGCGGGGCCACAGCGGGGACACACCGGGACACTGAGGGTCATATCAGGGACACAGTGGGACAAAGCGGGACACATCAGGACACAGCGGGGGACACAGCGGGACACAGCGGGGGACACAGCGAGGACACAGCGGGACACAGCGGGGGAAAAAGCGGGACACAGCGGGGACACAGCGGGACACAGCGGTGGACACAGCGAGGAAAAAGCGGGACCCAGCGGGACACAGCGTCGATACAGCGGGGTCAGAGTGGGCCACAGCGGGGTACACGGCTGGGGACACAACGGGACACATCGGGGGACACAGCAAGTACTCAGCGGAACACAGCGTGGGACACAGTGAGGACACAGGGGGACACAGCGGGACACAGCTTGACACAGCAGGAACACAGCAGTAGACACAGCGGGACACAGCAGGGGACACAGCGGGACACAGCGGGGGACACAGGGAGGACAGAGAGGGACACAGCGGGGACACAGCGGGGACTCAGCGGCGGACACAGCGGGGGACAAAGCGGGACACCACGGGACAGCGCGGGACACAGCGGGGATAAGGGGGAGACAGAGCGCGCCACAGCGAGGACACAGCGGGACACAGCGGGGGACACAGCGGGACACAGCGGGGAACACAGCGGGACAAAGCAGGGTACACAGCAGGGGACACAGCGGGACACAGCGGGGTACCCAGTGGGAAACAGCGGGGGGCCCAGCGAGATCACAGCAGGACATAGCGGGGGACACAGACAGGAAAACTGCAGGGGACACACCGGGGGACACAGCGGGACCCAGCGGGACCCAGCGGGACACAGCGTCGATACAGCGGGGATACTGCGTTACACAGTGTGGTACACATCTGTGGACACAAGGGGACACAGTGGGGGCACAGCGGGACACAGCGAGACACAGTGGGACAAAGCGAAGACAAATCGTGAGATACAGCGGGGGACAGAGCGGGAGACAGCGGGGGACACAGGGAGGACACAGCAGGGCACAGCAGCACACAGCAGGGACTGAGCGGGACACAGCGGGACACAGCGGGGAACACAGAGAGGACACAGCGGGACACAGCGTCGATACAGCGGGGATACAGCGTTACACAGCGTGGTACACTTATGTGGACATAACGGGACACAGTGGGGGCACAGCGGGACACAGCAGGACACAGTGGGACACAGCGAGGACAAATCGTGAGACGAAGCGGGGGACAGAGCGGGAGACAGCGGGGGACACATCGAAGACACAGCAGGACACAGCGGGACACAGCAGGGACAGAGCGGGACACAGCGGGACACAGCGGGGGACACAGCGAGGACACAGCGGGGGACACAGCGAGGACACAGCGGGACACAGCGGGGGACCCAGCGAGGACACAGCGGGACACAGCAGGGTACCCAGCGAGGA
>NW_012321933.1:0-1599 GCF_000151885.1 Dipodomys ordii
ATCATCCTTTTACATTTATTAATCTTTCCTAGTTTGCACTCCTGTGTTGGGCTAACAATAAATTAGTAACATTGGTTCTAGTAGTTTAGGTGGAAATGTATGATTGTTAACTATCAGCGATTTATTCGTTCTGTTATACACTTGTGCTAGGAGAAAATTTTTCTTATTACTTATACTAACAGTATTTCATCTAATATTAATTAGATTGGTCCAGTTATTTTGTAAGAGATGTAATATATTATTGGAATAAATTATATAATAGTGTTGAGCTTTAACGCTTTCTTAATTGATGGCTGCTTTTAGGCCTACTATGAATATTGTATCAATTACTCTTTACTTTAGGTTGTATCCTCTATCTAAAGAGCTGTACCTCTTTAGGTTAGCTTTAAAACTTACAGTAATTTTATTTTGGAAATGCAGGTAAGTTTTAAGGTGAACTAAGATTCTTTCTTGGACAACCAGCTATCATCAGGCTCGTTAGGCTTTTCACCTCTACCTTAAAATCTTCTCACTATTTTGCCACATAGATGAGTTGGCCCTGTGGTAGGCTGTTCTAAGGTAGCTCGTCTGATTTCGGGGTCTCTGGCTTAAGTTCTCTTTGTCAGGTGTTTTCTAGTTAGCTCATTATGCAAAAGGTATAAGGTTGAATCTTTGCTTTTTTATACTTAGGTTTATCTTTCATCATTCCCTTACGGTACTATTTCTATAGCGCTAAATTAAATTTTCTATCGCCTATACTAATATAGTTAGTAAATGATTTAGTTTACATGAAGGTAATATAGTAAATTTTATGATTTGTAGGCTAGGTATGGTTCAAAATATTCATAGAGTGTGAAATCTTCTGAGTGTAAGTCAGATGCTTTTTTTAAGCTATATTTTGATTTTTCCAAGTGCACTTTCCAGTACACTTACCTTGTTACGACTTGTCTCCTCTCAATCTTTTGTAATTAGGTGTTATGTACTTTTAATTGTTGAGAAATTGAGGAGGGTGACGGGCGGTGTGTGCGTGCTTCATTGCTCTATTCAATTAAACACTCTAGTTTTAATTTACTACTAAATCCTCCTTTATTCTACGGATTTCACGTAGAGTTTCGTAATGTTCTAGTAATAGAAAATGTAGCCCATTTCGCTCCACTCCATGGGCTACACCTTGACCTAACTTCTTTAGTAATACTGATTAGGCTTACTTTATTTCCTTTTTAGGGTTAACTGAAGATGGCGGTATATAGGCTGAATTAGCAAGGAGTGGTGAGGTAAATCGGGGATCATCGGTTATGGAACAGGCTCCTCTAGGTGGATATAAAGCACCGCCAAGTCCTTTGAGTTTTAAGCGGTGGCTTGTAGTTCTCTGGCGAGTAGTAATGTTATGAACTACTTATGTTTATGGCTAATTATAGTGGGGTATCTAATCCCAGTTTAGGTAATAGCTTTAGTGCTACAAAAATTAGAGTTACTTTCGTTATTGATTTTTACTTTGGCTTTGGCTTTTTACAGCGAAGACTAGTCTTAGCTCTATTTGATAAATATTTAAGCACTCTTTACGCCGGTAGAATATTAACTTGGGTCTTTCGTATGACCGCGGTGGCTGGCACGAAATTT
>NW_012321934.1:0-1599 GCF_000151885.1 Dipodomys ordii
GGAGAAGCAGAAATAGAAGCAGAAGAAGCCGAAGAAGCAGAAGCAGAACTGAAGCGGAATGAGAAGCAGAAGAAGCAGAATCTGGAGAAGAAGAAGGAGAACCAGAAGGAGAACCAGAAGGAGAAGCAGAAGCAGTAAGAGAAGCAAAAGCAGAAGAAGAAGCAGAAGAAACAGAAGAAGCAGAAGCAGTAGCAGAAGAAGCTGAAGATGCAGAAGCAGAAAGAGAAGCAGAAGGAATAGCAGAAGAACGAGAAGGAGAAGGAGAAACAGAAGGAGAAGAAGAAGGAGAAGCAGAAGGAGAATCAGGAAAGGCAGAAGAAGCAGAATCAGACGGAGAAGCAGAAGAAGGAGAAGGAGAAGCAGAAGCAGAAGAAGAAGCAGACGGAAAAGCACAAGCAGAAGCAGATGCAGAAGGAGAAGCAGGAGTAGCAAAAGAAGCAGAAGCAGAAGGAGAGAAGAAGTAGAAGAAGCAGAATCCGAGGAAACAGAAGCAGAAGTAGAAAGAGAAGCCGACGAAGAGAAGCAGAACGAGAAGCAGGAGAAGCAGAAGAAGCAGAAGTGGGAGAAGCAGAAGAAGAAGAAACAGAAGAAGGAGAAGGAGCAGAAGCAGAAGGAAAAGCAGAAGGAGAAGCAGAAAGAGAAGCAGGAAAAGCAGAAGAAGCAGAAGAAGCAGGAGCAGGAGAAGCAGAAGCATAAGAATCCGAAGAAGCAGAAGCAGAAACTGAAGCAAAAGCGGAAGCAGGAGAAGGAGAAGAAGCAGAATCTGGAGAAGCAGAATGAGAAGCTGAAGTAGAAGCAGAAGCAGAAGCAGAAAGAGAATCAAAAGCAGAAGGAGAAGCAAAAGACACAGAAGAAGCAGAAGCAGTAGCAGTTGCAGCAAAAGCAGAAGGAGAAGCAGAAGGAAAAGCTGAAGAACGAGAAGCAGAAGGAGAATCAGAAGGAGAAGCAGAAGAAGCAGAAGGAGAAGCAGAAGTAGCAGAAGGAGAAGCAGAAGGAGAAACAGAAGCAGAAGAAGCAGCAGAAGGAAAAGCAGAAGCAGAAGAAGATGCATAAGGAGAAGCAGGAGAAGCAGAAGAAGCAGAAGTAGAAGGAGAAGTAGGAGAAGGAGAAGGAAGCGCCGCAGAAGCAATAGGAGAAGCAGAAGGAGAAGCAGAAGAAGAATGAGAAGCAGAAAGTGAAGCAGTAGAAGCATAAGAAGCAGGAAAAGAAGAAGCAGAAGAAAGAGAAGAAGAAGAAGAAGAAGAAGAAGAAGAAGAAGAAGAAGAAGAAGAAGAAGAAGAAGAAGAAGAAGAAGAAGAAGAAGAAGAAGGAGAAGGAGAAGGAGAAGGAGAAGCATAAGGAGAAGACGTAGAAGCAGAAGAAGCAGAAGCAGGAGAAGCAGAAGCAGTACAAAAAGAATAAGCATAAGAAGAAGAATCAGAGGGAGAAGCAGAAGAAGGAGAAGGAGCAGCAGAAAGAGAAGTAGAAGGAGAATCACAAGGAGAAGCAGAAGAAGGAGTAGCAGAAGAAGCAGCAGAAGGAGAAGCAGAAGCAGAAAAAGATGCAGAACGAGAAGCAGGAGAAGCAGAAAAGCAGAAGCAGAAGGAGAAGCAGAAGTAG
>NW_012321935.1:0-1599 GCF_000151885.1 Dipodomys ordii
CTAAAAGGAAAAGCAGGCAGGAGTAGCAGACTGACCCAGCAGGAAGGGCCCAGGCTCGTGATGCCGCCTCATGAGAAGCCGTAGCAGATGAAACACGACAAAGCACCAGTAGCCGAAGCAGAACGAGAAGCTGTAACAGAAGGGAGACGCAGAAAGAGAAGCAGGTACAGCAGAAGAAGAAGAAGCAGAAGGCGAAGCAGAAGAAGGAGAAGGAGAAGCAGAAGCAGAAGAAGATGCAGAAGGAGAAGCAGGAGAAGAAGAAGAAGCAGAAGCAGAAGGAGAAGCAGGAAAAGCAGAAGAAGCAGAAGCAAAAGAAGGAGAAGGAGAAGCAGAAGAAGAAGAAGGAGCATAAGGACAAGCACAAGCAGAAGGAGATGCAGAAGGAGAAGCAGGAGAAACAGAAGAAGTAGAAGCTGAAGGAGAAGCAGAAGTAGGAGAAGGAGAAGGAGGAGAACCAGAAGCAGAAGGAGAAGCAGAAGCGGAATGAGAAGCAGAAAGAGAAGCAGGAGAAGCACAAGATGCAGAAGCAGGAGATGTTGAAAGAGAAGTATCTGATGAAGCAGATACAGAAGCAGAAGTAGATGCTGAAGCAGAAGGAGAATCAGCAGAAGAAGTAGATCCAGAAATTCAGGCAGGAGAAACAGAAGAAGCAGAAGCTGAAAGAGAAGCAAAATGAGAAGCAGAAGGAGAAGTAGAAGAAGCATAAGAAGCAGAAGCAGGAGAAGCAGAAGCAGAAGAACAAGAAGCATAAGAAGCAGAAGCAGAAGCAGAGGGAGGATCAGAAGAAGGAGAAGGAGCAGCAGATGGTGAAGCAGAAGGAGATGGAGAAGCAGAAAGAGAAGCAGAAACAGAAGGAAAAGAAGAAGGATTAGTTGGAGAATTCAGAAGAAGCAGAAGCAGAAAGAGAAGCAGAAGAAGAAGAAGGAGAAGCAGAAGCAGATGAAAGGAAGGAGAAGCAGAAGAAGCAGAAGCGGGAGAAGCAGAAGAAGAAGAAGAAACAGAAGAATGAGAAGGAGCAGAAGGAGAAGCAGAAGCAGAAGGAGAAGCAGAAAGAGAAGGAGAAGAAGCAGTAGCAGGAGAAGCAGAAGCAGAAGAAAGAGAAGAAGCTGAAGAAGCAGAAGCAGGACCTGAAGCAGAAGAAACAGAACAAGCAGAAGTAGCAGTAGCAGAAACAGAACAAGAAGCAGAAGAAGAAGAAGGAGAAGGAGAAAGAGAAGGATTAGAAGTAGGAAGAGCAGAAGGAGAATCAGAAGCAGAACGAGAAGCAGAAGGAGCAGCAGAAGGAGAAGCAGAAGGAGAAGCAGAAGGAGAAGCAGAAGAAGGAGAAGCAGAAGCAGAAGAAGCAGCAGAAGGAGAAGCAGAAGAAGATGCAGAAGGAGCAGCAGGAGAAGCAGAAGAAGGAAAAGCAGAAGGAGAAGCAGAAGTAGGAGAAGGAGAAGGAGAAGGAAGGGCAGCAGAAGCAATAGGAGAAGCAGAAGGAGAAGCAGAAGCAGAATGAGAAGCAGAAAGAGAAGCAGTAGAAGCAGAAGAAGCAGGAAAGGCAGAAGAAGACGAAAGAGAAGAAGAAGAAGAAGAAGAAGAAGAAGAAGAAGAAGAAGA
>NW_012321936.1:0-1598 GCF_000151885.1 Dipodomys ordii
CAGCGGGACACAGCAGAACACAGTTGGGACTAAGGCGGGAAACACAAGGAGGGAACAGAGCAGGACACAGCGGGGGGAACCAGCGAGGACACAGCAGGACACAGCGGGGACACAGCGGGGACACAGCGAGGACACAGCTGTGGACAAAGAGGGGACACAGCTTGGGACACAGCGGGGGGTCACAGCGGGGGACACAGCGGGAGACACAGCGGGACACAGCGGGACACAGCGGGGGACACAGGGGCGACACAGCGGGACACAGCGGAGGACACAGCGAGGACACATTGGGACACAGCAGGGATACAGCGGGGACACAGCGGGACTCAGCGGAGGAAACAGCAGTACACAGCGCGACACAGCGGGACACAGCGGGGGACACAGAGGTGTACACAGCGGGACACAGCGGGGGAAAGAGAGGGACTCAGCAGGGGACACAGGGAGGACACAGCGGGACACAGCGGGGACACAGCGGGGACTCAGCGGGGGACACAGAGTGGGACAAAGCGGGACACATGGGACACAGTGTGACACAGCGGTACACAGCGGGGACACTGCGGGGACACAGAGGGACAAAGCGGGGGACACAGTGGGACACAGCGGGACACAGCTGGACACAAGGGATTCAACAGCGGGACACAGCGAGAACACAGCGGGGACACAGCGAGGGACACAGCGGGACACAGCAGGGAACACAGCGAGGCCACAGCAGGACACAGCGAGACACAGTGGGATACAGCAGCAACACAGCAGTAGACACAGCGGGACACAGCGGGGGACACAGGGAGGACACAGCGGGACACAGCGGGGACACAGCGGGGACTCACCGGGGTACAGAGCGGAGGACAAAGCGGGACACCACGGGACACAGTGTTACACAGCGGGACACAGCGGGGACACTGCGGGGACACAGCGGGACAAAGCGGGGGACACAGCGGGACACAGCAGGGTACACACCAGGGGACAGCGGGGGACAGAGAAGGGACACAACGGGACACAGCGGGGACACAGCTGGACACAGCGGGGTACACAGCGGGACACAGCGGACACACAGAAGGGACACAGCGGGACACAGAGGGGACAGAGCGGGACATAGCGTGACACAGCGGGGGACTCAGCGGGACACAGTGGGGACACAGCGAGGACGCAGCAGGACACTGAGGGAAACACAGCGAGGACACATCCGGAGACAGCAGAACACAGCGTGACACAGTGGGGACACAGCAGGGGACACAGCGGGACACAGGGGGGACACAGCAGGACACAGCAGGGGACAAAGCGAGGACATAGCGGGATGCAGCGGTGACACAGCGGGACTCAGCGGGGCACACAGCGGGACAAAGCGGGGGACAAATGGGGACACAGCGAGGGATACAGCGGGGGACACAGCGGGACACAGCAGGAAACACAGAGAGGACCCAGCGGGACCCAGCGGGACCCATCGGGGAAACAGCTGGACAGAGCGCTGTACACAGGGGGACACAGCGGGGACACAGCGAGAACACAGTGGGACACAGCAGAACACAGCGGGGACAAAGCAGGAAACACAGCGAGGAACAGAGCAGGACACAGCGGGGGACACAGCGAGGACACAGCAGGAC